>NC_056749.1:498910825-499135825 GCF_019279795.1 Protopterus annectens | reverse complement strand
TTATCAAGTATTATTGTTTCATTCTGACCAATTATTTTGATTCATTGTTAATTTTCTGCTTTATTTTCACACAGCCCACACTCTCCATTTTAATAGGACAAATATATGCCTCAAAAACATGCAAACTGTTTCAACACTCTGTTTTCCATATACACATTTCTACATAGTGATTCTTTCTACCACATCTTTTTCAAAACTGATTAATTAGGAAATCTTTTCCTCTGTTTATAATTATACAATATACACAAGGCTTGAATTGCTGTACCATATTTCACATGTAACATGTATTACTTGTTATTTCTAATTTAAACAGTTTTTATCTTATATGCTTCCATTTCATCAACTGACTTCCTTGCTTAACTGTGTGTATGTGTAATTTCACTTACAATGCAAAAATCATAGACTTAGAAAGGTAATTTCTGCCTCTTTTAAGAGCCTAACTATATGTTTTTAAATCTGTTGATATATAACAGATTAGTCTCTTACTAGTCATTCAACTCTGCAAAGTATTGTCACATCAGTCTCATAAATGTCTTTAGTTTCCATTGAGGTACATTAACTTCTACATTAATGGCATTCTTGGGAAGAAAGTCTACCTGATCATCTAGCCTCACTGAATTCACTTGTTCTCACACATTTTTGCACTAACTGGATGTACTGTGAGATCACAGAAATGAAAGAGATTGTTTATTTTCACTCTTGCAAAGTGTTTCTCTTTTCTGTGCAATTGTGTAACTGTGCAGATAGTATACATATATATATATATATATATATAAACAGGTGATGGGGACAAAGTCTCCCATTTGGGGGTAGTAGCTGTAATGTTTGCCACCCTGCAATAAGTGCAAATTCAGCAAGATGTTCAGTTTGCTGTCAGTAGGCTGTGTCATCTTCTCTTAAAAAACCTTCTATTAACATTTGATTTCTTATAAATGATACATTGAATATTTTTGAATTGATATGGGGTTGAAGTAAAAAAAAAAAAAAAGGATGAATACTGCATGTGTATAGCGAGCTCTTATATTGTGCATTAAATCGACATAAAACAGCAGCCCACAGTATTTTATAAATGGACTAAATTGTTTCTTCTTAGATATTTGATAAGTCTAGTATACACTCAGCATCTAAACAAATGATGGAGAAATGACTGACCATTTCATAAACAATGTGTATACTAGTTTCTAGATTCTGGATCTGCATCGTATATTCACAAAAGCAATCATCCTTAGATAATCCAAATTGTCATGAATTTAATTTCTACTGCATATTCTATTTCTGTCCATAGAAAATAAGAATCATGTCACATATAATCCATACAACTTCAGAACAGACAAAATTCACAAAGTGCAGTGAATGCACTTTAAGCTTTTATTAATTTATTTACTTTATTTATCTATTTAAACTAAGTGATGAAGACAATAACAAGGAAAATACAAGAGTTTGTTTGGATATGATTAAGCACACACCTACAAACATTTAAAAATAAAAATGTAAATTTATAATGGGGTTGTACTTGAGCTTTCTTACCAGATTAATAATTAAAACTGGTGAGGAATATTGGAAATTGTGGGTCACTTACTGGCTTAACAGATGTATGGCATTATTCTGTACTGGAAGCCATGACAGAAAAATCAAAGTGAGTACTGCTGATTCTGTGGCTGAATAAGAAACACCGTACTGATGTCAATACATGTCAGCTAAAGGAATGAACTAATGCAGTTTACTGTGGTTGTGAAACTAAGTGAGGGTAGCTGTCTTCTGTCACTTTAGGTGTGTGCAGCCACATATAAGGTTTTCTTTAGGTGTGAGTGCCATCATATGGAAACAACAGGGAAAACTTACAAGGTGTGTTTCAGATTGCCTCAGTGAATCCTACTATCTGCATAACCTGGGTTTGCTTTGACTGCGTCCTGTAAATGCAAAGATCAAAAGGAGACAATGTTTGTAAGTAGCCAGTGTGAAACAAATAAGAGTTTATGATATAGTTCATAACCTGAGATCAAAACTAGACTATTAGATGGTGTAAATGTAACTTGATCAAACAAATATGCAAAATAAAAAAAAAATGACTTGACCCTTCTTAACCAAGAACAGGTTTGAAAGTGGCTTTAGTTCATAAGTCATAAATATCAGCAGACAATTTTGCATGCCTGGTTGATTTGCTGAAAAAATAAGTGTTCAACACCATGTGAAAAATGAAATCTCAGAACCACTAAATGTAGGACAAACTGCAGTGGAATTTAAACAAATTACATTTTATTTAACCTTTGTTTACCGAGAAAGTCTGACTGGGACAGAGCCCATTTTCAGTGGAAGCCCGAGGAGAAACGCTCCAGAAATGCTACATGAAAACAAAAAAACAAAAACTACTGAATTATCTCTGTTATTAGCTTAGATGATGTCACTGTGATTTGAGTACTACTGTATGATTTTTGTATAGCAATATTTGGTTATGCTATAATTTGTACTGCCATTATAGCAGAAATCACTGTTTTACAAACTCAAGCCCAGCATATGCCATCGAACCTTTCTTATTCTAACACAAAATTAGAATCATGCTGTAGTTTTCCACTGGCTTATGTCTACATTTTAGAAATGCAAAATATGAAAAGTTATTAAAATAGCTGGGAGAGAAACAGACATACAGTCAGATGGACAGACAGACAGAGGTGATATTTCCTGAAACTTTGCAGGAAATTATGAGCTGTAGCACACAATGTCTAAAGTCATATTACATGTTTTCATTCCATACAGACTGCCCTGCCTCTCAGCAATGCTATTTCCTTACTTTCATCCTACCATCTGACTGCTTCTTCAAAAGCTCGGCTTCTAGAAACATCAGTGAATGTCTGCAGTTCTATATGGCAGTACAGTTCTAGCATCCAATCACTGTCTTAATGGAAAAGACAGAGTTAAGTTTTTCATCTGGTTTACTGTATTACACATACAAAAAATAACCAGATGAATATGGACTGCTGGGTGAAAAGTTAAAAAATTTAGGAGGTCAGCATACTTCAAGCTGTCTAATGACAGACCATAGTGCTGCAGGATAACTGATGATCAGGTGACATAAAAGGATATATTAAAGGAGAAAATGAAAACAAATGATACACAAGAGGAGAAAAATGACAGATCAGAGATTGTAAGACAGACTTTCAGTGTTGTCCTTTTATTTGTCTTACTATTGTAGTACAAATGAATGCTAAAAAGTAGTGCCACTGGGATTCATTTTTTTAAATCTATCTTCTGAGTAAACCCTCTGGGTATAAGGACTTTTTTTCAGCATCAAACAAAGGCCACCATCTACCTAATTGGGTTTTGCTTAGAGTCATGTAAGTAAATGGAGGCTGACAGAATTAAACCAAGGACTACAATATGAAGCTTATTAGCAGCTTACAACCCCTAAGCTCTGTTGTGAATTAAATACTGAAATAGACCTTGCGAACTCTGGTAAAAGTACAAAGGGAAAGGTGAACAAATAATGAAAGAAGCCAAGTAAATGAGTATAACTGAAATGGTACATCATGCCCTGAAGTAACTGATAGTTGTTCAAATTTCTAAGACATGTACTCTCAAGATGAAAAAATAAATAAATAAAAGCTCTTTCTAAACTTAGAGGAGACTTTTGAACCTTGATCACATCAATTAAACCCAAACGCCTTTATTAACTATATTAGAAGCCTTAAAACAACATTGTGCAGAGATAATTGTAAATTATGTGACATACTTAGACAACAGAACACAATCTACTTGCAGATAAATTCAGCTCTAACTTCACCCCTTTCCTCTCCTACATTCTCAGATCTCATATGAACATCTACACCTACGACCATAAGTAATGTGGGGACAAAGGCCCCAAAATAGGGACAATTTTTAAATACTGCTCTTACAAACTTAGAAAGTTGATAGAATAACAGGTTTTGGATTAACATGCATTTTTTCTGGGTATGAAGTCTGAAACATAAGTGCCTCATTATATTCTTACATCTGTCTTTAATGACTTGCCAATTATTTGCCAGAAAAACACAATTTTATGACAAATGGACCAAAAATGTGAGGCAAAAATCTGGACATTCTGCGAAAATGTGTACAATTGAGAGGTATGCCTACGGCATTGCTGCTACCTTTTGTTTACTGGGATAATATCCCATTTTCAGTAGATGTCCAGGAAGAAAAGCTCCACATTGGCATAATATGGTTATTGTTAAATAAAGTTATTACAAAGCCTAATACAGAAGAATGACATATTAACTAAGTAAAAATGCAGCTTCATTTCATACAGTTTAACCTACACATACATAGTGCAAATATCTGGACAGCTATAACAAGCTGAAAAAGAACATTGTCAATAGATAAAGTATTTACAGGTTGCAGTTCATAGAGATGACATTAAATGCATTGAGTACACTCTTTAGAACAGAGATGACTAGATAATATACCCTAGGCAAAAATATAGTAGATCTTTGTCTAAGAAACAGATTTTACTAATCCCTTCTCTCTGAGCATAAACTAAAAGAAAAAACTAGCCAAGCTGGACTTTCCACTGGGTGATTCCTTAAAACCTCTTCCATTAGAGGTAACATGGGATATATGCATATGACCCCTTATGGCCATCAGGTGTTTCAGCTATATAGCAATTCTGAGTGTCCATGACTTTTCTTCCCTTTTTAAGTCTGTTATGGACAAATTCAGGCCAATAAAGCTAAACATCACTAGCTGTGAACATGCATGTTTCGGCCTTCTTATGGCTTCACCAGCACAGCATATGGAATGTTTGGCTAACATTTGGAAACACAGGGTTGTCATTCCCAGCTGATGTCCATTATCATTAAAGTATCTGCAAAATATCCTAACAAACTAAAGCCATGAGTAACATAGTTACACAGACAAACCAATCAGTAAAACTAAAAGAAAAATCTGGCCAAGCTAGACTTTCCACTGTGTGATTCCTTAACTATTATAGGGATGTATCATTCTACTGTATTCTACACTCAGGACAATCATTGAGTATACTGGCCTCATTAGTATGCACCCATTCAAACATTTGACAACTCAAATGCCCCCAATCTTTAATTATTAAGAAAATCAAGGGCCTAAATCATAAAAAACCTATGTGGGTCGCCTCAAAGACTTGTCCCTCTTCTTGGTGCCGTACAGGCTACTGAGGGTGATCTCTGCCTCACTTGCATAATGTACTTTCATTTTTTCATGCTATATTTTTAGCACTGTATATTGTGTATTTTTTTTTTTTTGTAGATAATTTTGGATCTTAAGCATACTTTATTGAACTAGTTATATTACCCTGTATATAATCCAAGTTTCATGCGACTCCATCTTTATAAACTGCTACTACTATAGCCTGTTGCCATAATGCAGTGTTGCATCTCTATACTTAAATTTTCTTTAATATAATGGATATTAAGCTTGCCTTGATGTTCTACTGGATCCTTTGAGTATACATTTTTGTTTATTTTATTTACATTTTGGTTACAGTGGTAGAACAATTAATATCTTCTGATCCTATGGAATTTGATTTTATCATTTTTGAAAGCTAAGTAGTACTTTTTATTTCCACTATGTAACTTAATAATGTTGTGTTTCTACCAAATAGTTTTCTTTATAGGTTCATAGGTGTTTACTAGGCTAACAATCAAAAGGGCCTTTTTAAGCCTAGCCATGCATCCCAAATCTCTGTCAAGTTCTGATACCTTTGATAACTATAAGCAGGGGTTTGGGAGATGAAACATTTACAAGCAGGGGTTTGGGAGATGAAACATTTACAAGCAGGGGCCTGGGAGATGATCCATTTAAAGGTTGCCTGTGTCCATTAGAGAGACAGGTGCCAAACTAGGGATGAACTTCCTGTTCCCCCAACCAATTGTCCTAGCTGCACTTGAATTGGGTTAGGGAGGAACTTTGCTTCACATGGATGGTGAGCCTGTTCCATAGATGGGATAGTCTCTGGGATACATACCTCTCTCTCCAGCAGGTCCTATTTATATCACAGGAAAGGTTTACTTCTTTAGACTGGGTAATTCTGGTGCTGTTTGTTTTGTGGATATGCAGGAAGTCCATCAGAGTGGGAATGTCAGGCATAGATCTCCCCTTAAAAGCCTATAGGAGACAGAATATAGGGATAGGACCTTGAGGTACTCCGCATTGGACATTTTACTTGTGCCCTGTCTTCTTTTAGTGAGGAACCTCTGAGGACATTCCAGCTTTTGAATATCACTGGTTATGTACATACCAAAGGGGGCATTTTACTCAATGACTGGTCTGATGTGTGGGAGGCTGGCATAGTGGTTAAGGTGTTTACCTTACAAACACAAGGTGTAGGGTTTGGTTTTCACATGGGGTAATTGGCTAGGCTTAAAATGGTCCACAAGGGCAGCTAGCCTAGTACTAATCTATGAACCTATGATGAATGCTGAATACAGTGGAACAATGACTTCTTTGAACTTTGATGCCATAACTTTGTTTATAAGTTGTGCAACATAGAATGATTTCCTCACTACTGTAGACACATGATGGTTAAAGGCTAGATTACTATCTATGTGTATCCCTAAGTCCCTAACTACTGGGTCAAGTCTAAGTAGTGTGTTGTCAATATGATAGTTACCAGGGGTAGAGGACTTCCAAAGGATAGTATTATGCAATTCTTGGCATTTAGTTTTAGTCCAAGGACTGATCCCTGAGGGACTCCACTTGTGAATGGCCTCTTTGTAGAGGTGAACTCCCCAGTTCTAACTTCCTGGGTCCTGTCTGTGAGCCAGTTGGCTATTCACTGGGTGACATAAGAGTTTGTACCTAACCGCTTGAGTTTGTCAACAATGCCTGAGTGAGGTATTGTGTCATATGCCTTGGTCAGGTCAAGGCAGGCAATGTAAACCATTTTCCCTCATCCATTGCTTTGGTTACTTTCTCAAAGAAGTCCACCAGGTTGGGTAGGTATGCTCTGCCCTTGACGAAACCAAACCTGGACGTTTGCTATAGCTCTACTGATCATTTCCATGATAATTCTTTCCATGGCTTTACATATAAGATTAGTGAGACTTCTGGGTCTGTAGTTTACATGGTCTGTAGATGGCCCATCTTTGTGCAGAGGGATGACTGTTGCTGTTATCCATTCATGAGGCACAAAGCCTATTTGGAGGTAAAAGTTAAACAGTAATTCCAGAGGCCATAAAAGGTCATGTTTCATGCTATTTAAAAGGAATCCTGGGAAATTGTTGGGCCCATTGATCCAATGTTCTTGGTCTTTGAGAGGCATAAAGGACCTGTTCCCTAGTTATAGTAGGGGGTAGTTCTATTTGGCAATATTTCCTGAGGGAAGCTTGAGAGGGAGAAAGGATTAAAGATGGAGCTGAATTCCTCAGCCGGGAGGTTTGCTATATCTTCTGGCTCAGTATAGATCTCCACTTTCAAAGAGTGCTTTGTGGTTGTTCTTGGCCAAGAGGCCAAACTTACCTCAAATTTGGCCTTGGCAGACTTTATTTATCCTCTGAGTTGTTTGTTTAGTTTGATGAAAGTGATTTTATCCTGCTGGGTGCTGCACCTCCTAAGTTTTGCTATGATTTTATTCCTTCTGTTATACAGCCTATTGGTTTTGTGATTCCACCAGGGTGGCATGTTTTTTGAGTTAGTTCTATACTTCTATGTAGCTATTAACATGCTTGTACATGGTTTATGTGAACAGTTCTGCATAGGCAGCAGTGTTCTCAGGGTTTATGAGGGCTTGAAATTATGCCAGGTTATCAATTAATAGCAGGAGGTTAGCCTTAGAGTAGTTCATGAATATTCCAGGTTTAGCTGGGGGTCCAGGTTTTATTTTTACTTCAAAGGAGATCATTCTGTGGTCTGACCTTACCAGGGAAAATATTACAATAGGGGTGTTTTTTTTTAATATACACATGTTTGGCCCTCCCTATAAATGGTCATCTTCCTATTTGCTCATCACAATCAATTTCTCCAACTTATTGTTTCCCTAATTGCATCCCCTGTTAATAAAAGGAAACTGTGAGATCACAGGGACCAATTCAGAAAAGCTTCCACCCGGTGTATACCCTGTAGTAACTGTTTCTGATTCACAGTCAGCCCTACCACAGTGCAGAACCATGGTGGACTGTCTCTGCAGCCATTTTAAATGTTAATGACACATTACAGAAGAGAGGCATATGCTAATTATCCATGTAGTCTAATCCTGAACTGTATGCAGTCAGGTGGCTACGTATACACAGCAATTCAGAGAACTAGTTGGCTATGTAAAGTAACGTGGCCACTCATGTTAATGAACACAGCCAATAGCTCATGTTAACTCACTGCAGAATTAAATGCCGGGGAGCTTACTGGACTGATAGTGTTGGGTGTGTTCATGTGCATATGTGTGTGTGTGGCTGCGTATGTGAGTGTCTCTCTCTCACTGGGAGTTAGCAGCAGTGGGTTTAGAAAGGATATATATGTGTGTGTGTGTGTGTGTGTGTGTGTGTGTGTGTGTGTGTGTGTGTGTGTGTGTGTGTGTGTGTGTATGTATAAATATATTTTATATATATATATATATATATATATATATATATATATATATATATATATATGGGCAAATGGTTGACAGCTTGTGTGTGTGTGTGTGTGTGTGTGTGTGTGTGTGTGTGTGTGTGTGTGTGTGTGTGTGTGTGTGTGTGTGTGTGTGTGTGTGTGTGTGTGTGATTGAGTGGGGGGCTATCATATCTGCTCACTCCCCTAGATTTAAGGGCAAATTCTACAAAACTCCTGGGGAGGGAATGTCAAGACACTAGGGATACCATGCATATCGTGCTTTAAATACACTTAGAAAATAAAATGAGGAAGATGACATGGGTTGGTGGGAACCAGACTGCTCAACCTTACCACATTCCTTGGTATTTTCTGCTTTTGAGGTCACAATAATGGGGTGCCACAAATTCCCAAGTGGCCTTTTTGATTTTCATTTTTTCAATTTTTTTTTTTGAGTTGTCACTGATGTTCTCACGTGCGGGGCCTGCGCAATGAAGTCAGCTTCGTAGGAGACTGCCAGTCTGTCGGAATATTGTCACAGCACCATAATACACAGAAACATGCACAGAGACATAGTGGAGGAACATTATAGGAGGGTCATGATAGGAATGCAATTATCTTCTCACTCCCCATTATGTTGTTGGGGTAAACAGTTTCCCAAGTTTTTCAGATATGTCACTCTGATTTAATTCATCTGACTGATGGAAGGTCCTCACAACAGTTAGTCTAGGATTCAGTTCGTTGCAGACTGTATACAGTATTGTAGATGTATGTGACTTTGCTGAAGATCTTCTGTAATGTGGCATTATGTGTCACTTTTATGTAGATGAGTAACATAAAATATTATTATTTTTCTTCATAATTTTCTGCATGCAGAATAAATTGTGTACTCCTGTGCGATATTGCGGGGGTTTTGTGGTTATACAAATGTATTTATTTAAATTAAAGCCAGTGTCGAGTTTGTGGCTGCATACTTTGTAATGCTGTGTGTGTAGTCATGGGGCGTTCTTTTACTGCCGTAACCATTACAGCACACAGTTTAGACTTAAGTGAAAGCATCACATTTTCCATTGTATCTCTGATCCTTTGTGCCATTTCATTTTATAGCTGTAAAATATTACTTATGATATTCTCTCTCTCAACTACATACATGAGGTTTTCTGTCATACTTCTTAATTAAGTCATATTAGAATACGGAGTAGGAGGCTGTCCTATGTGTGAAGAGGTGGGTGTAGAACACACAGAAGTGAAAACAGTTGTGTATTTGTTTTGTACAGTCTAAGCAGAATGTTCTGGATCCCATGTTCTGGTCAGAACTTTTAATTCTGCAGGTGTTCACAGAATTTCCTGATTTTTGCCTCATATGTTTGACCTACTTCTCATAAAATGTTTGGCTTTCTGTCAGATCATTGAGTACTGAAGTTGGAAAATAAATTTAAAAGTTTGAATGTCAGACTTTATACTGTTTAGAAAGTTCATGCTAATGCAAAATCTATGATCAACTTTCTAAGTTTATAATAGCCATATTTTAAAACTGTTCCGATTTTTGTGCCTTTCTCCCTTTGTTATTTATGGTTTTGTCCAGTTATCTTGAACTAAGACTTTCAGAGGTATAATTCAGGTATAGGTTCATAGGATGATACTAGGTTATTGGCCCTGAGGCACTTATAAGCCTAGCCAAGAATTTCACCCATGTTCCCACAAAGAAAGCACCTGTTTTCCCTGTCCTTTTTTTGTAGTGCACTTGTGTGTGTGCAGCAGTTAACCTTTCGTGGATGAGCAAAACAGACCATCTCTCACTTAAAAATTGGAGACCTACTTTATTGAGGGTATTGAGAGGTGGCTTATCGTAATTAATAGAAACCAAACTGGAGTGGTTTGTTATGAGATGATTTGCACCCTAGTGAGTAAATTTGGTAACAGTCTCCAAGGAAAGCATAACTTTTTGTATATATTTTGACCTCTGTGGAGCATATCATAAGCTGCTTGCTTGTTCCTGAATTACTGACAATATTAGTTAAACTTTATGTAAATAAAAAAGAAAACCATTTGTATATATTTAATTTTGCCTTATAAAGGAGTTTTCCCGCACCTCTAACCAGTATTAGAAATCATGCTGACCATAGTAAATGTTTAACATTGTTATTTTTTTTTTATTTTAATTAAAGTATATGAAGAGCAGCAGCTATGAATACTTAGCATGTTAGGGAAATTGCTGAAAACTATTTTGTAAAAGAAATGGATGCAGATGGGTAACCAAAACCAATTCAGGGCAAAATGGGCAAATGTCATGTCAATATATAAATATGTTTATCAGTTTATTTTTATTCATTAGATTAGAGTGCTAAGACATAATTTTTTATTCACTGCTGAGGCATGATGTTAAGGATATATTATTCACACAGATCAAATCCGGTTCTATTCAGGTGCTGCATCATTTGAAAAAAAATGTAACAGTCAGCTAAGAGAATGGGTACAACACTAAACAATATTTTGAGCGTTAGAATTAATTTTAAGACATATAGAAGAGGAGCAGGGATCAGTGACGTGAGCCCAGACAATTTAGGTTTAATCAGACACAGATTCGTTCAAATCAAGGTCACTAGAATGATTTAATGGTTGAGAGAGATGACCTGGTAGTGTGAGGACAGCAAAGAACGCTAGAAACATGTTGGTTGGCTACAATACTCAGAAAATGTATCAAGCCCTTTTCGATGAAAATTTAGGGTGTGGTGAGACTTTGCCCTTCACTGAACATTATGCCTATTTGCTTGATGGGCTGGGTTTGAATTGTTGTTTTCATTTATTAGACTCTTAGCCATCCATTGTGAACTATACTGTTTAGGGAGGGATGGAGAACAGCGGGTACATCTATGTATGTGTTAAGAAAGCAACACCTTTTTCCTGTTAGGATTAGCCAGCTGTCTTTTTCAGATTTTATGAAAACTCTCTTAAGGCAAAAAATATACTCCATTGCTAAACCTATGAAATTGAATGTTCTAAAAAGTTTAACAAGATCTTATGCACTCTATGTTTCAAATGCCATTCTGTGGCATTGTGCAAAGATAAAGGGTTTAACCCAGAAGTCCAGCATGCAGGTAACATGCACCACAAAGTTAGTATTATGATTTGTTACTGGAAAAATGTTTAAGAGTCTATGGGCCAGATTCAGGAAGGCTTACACGGAGTTCAAGAGTAGTGTAAGCCTCCGTGTAAGCCTCCTGATTCAGGAACAGCCCAAATCTCCGTGTAAGAGACAGCTAACACGTCTCTTACACGGACTGGGTGTGGAAATGCTCAATACCTCATTTGCAGCTCCAAGATATGCAAATGAGGTATTTGAGTGATCCAGGAAGCCAAAACCAGTCCGTGTAACGGACGTGTTAGGTGCAGAAATGTACTCAGCTGACAACTGAGTACATTTCTGCAAAATTAAAAATGGAGCTATGTCAGCTCCAAATAAAGGGAGCATATGTTTCATTAAGCATGCCAATGGCCAAATATGTGGCCATTGGCATGAAAAAGTGTTGCAAAAATAAGTTATATAACTTTTTTTTTTCCACGGGATTTTTGTGTTTAACTGCAGCACACCCGCAAACGGGTGCGCTACCTAAAACTGAAAACCGAAGCTTATAAGGCCACAATTGTGGGATTTATGTATTACATTGAATGTCAATGGAGGGACTTGCAGACCAAAACAATATGGCCTCCGTTCAGTGGTTGTCAAGGGGGGCAAGCTCCGTGTAAGACATGTAACTAAGCATTACTAGGCAATTCTATGTAAATGAGGGTTACAATACTGAATCACACTGCCACATAGGTAATGAGCACTTTCTGAGTAGTGTAAGAGTTAGAGAAGGGGGAGGAACAGAGTAAGAGGTAGGTGACATCACGGGGGGGGAAGGATAGTAATAAATGTACCAGATTGGAGGGCAATGTAAGGTAACAGATGACAGACAGACATCAGGGAGGGAGGTGTGTCCCAACAGAACACTAGGAAAGTCAAGAAATTGAGGGTGTACGCTATCCCTACACTCAAAGTTTCTTGATATACGCATCTGGCGCTGCGCGTGTGTAAGGCAGGTTCAACATGTGGGAGCATGTTGCAAACGGTTTACAACGGTTTGCGCGGGCGTGCACGTGTGTAAGGCAGTGCGCGCGCGTTTTAGCATGAATCAGCCTAGCTAACACCGTGTAAGGATGTGTGCGCATGTGTAACACCGTGTAAGGATGTGTGCGCGCGTTTAAGTGACTGTGAGCGTGTTTAAGCTGGTGTGCACATTGCTCCCCCTCAGGAAACAGAGAGGAAACAGGAAACAACTAAAATCCAGGTAAACTGCCAGAGGATACTACTGGAGTTAATTGGTGGAAACAATTAGAAGCAGGCAATTACACAGGCAGACTAGAAGCCCAACCAAGCACTTAAAACACTGCAAGGAGCAGTGCAGGCTGTTTCTCACAACAGATACTGCCAGAAACTAAGCTATCAGAATTGAAAACTGAAAAAAGCTGAACTCAGAGCAGAAATGCTAGGGGCTGCCATAGCTATTATAGTCAGGCATAGGCGAATTGCTGAGGGTGGTGACAATGCAGATGCTGACAGACAACCCAGAGTGAGGAGAAGGAGAAGAGTATACAGGCCCAGGGTCACCTACCATGGGTTACATGAGCTGGAGATAGTAGAGCGCTATAGAGTGGACAGAGAGCTCCTGCAGCAGATTGTTGAGCTGTGCAGGCCACGCCTCACACACAGAACCAACAGAGGGGAACCCATCCCAGTGGAAACCAAGGTATGTGTTGACATAAGAATACTAGCAACAGGTACCTTCCAGAGACCAACTGGCGATATGATGGGGATATCACAGGCATCAGCCTCCAGGGTACTGCACCAGTTCCTGGATGCCATGTCACCACATGTCAGTGATCATATATATGTCCCTAATGACCGTGAGGTTGTGGCCAGCAATATGCGTCTCTTCCAGCAAATAGCGGGATACCCTGAGGTGCTGGGTGCAATAGACTGCACACATACGCATCAAAGCACCAGCCGGTGAGCGGGTAGAGCCTACATTAACCACAAGGGATACCCTCCATCAACTGCCAGGTCATGTGTGATGCCCAGGGCATAATAATGAATGTGTGTGCTGGCTGCCCTGGGAGCTACCACGATTCCCACATCTGGCATCTGACGAGCTGTACCAATCATTTGCCAATGGGGACTTCCCACACGGACACATAGTGGGGATGCAGGTTATGCACTTGAGCCGTGGCTGATGACACCCATCAGAAATGCACACACACCTGAACAGGAACGCCATAATGAGGCACACGACAAACACGTAATATCATAGAGCGTGTGTTTGGGCTGCTCAAGTCACGGTTCCGTGTCTGGACACATCTGGTGGAGCTTTGCAGTACACACCAACTACATGTACCCAAATGATCATGATATGTGCTATGCTACATAATATGATCCTGCGGAAACAGCTGCAGCAGGACCAGCACAGGGCTGGGCCAAACATCCCCACCATTGCCAAGGCCACCACAGGCAGGGGGTGACTCGGAGGAGGAACAATCTGACCTTGTCCCAGTAGGCAGAAGGAGGTGTGCCCAGTATGCCCTGGCCTTGGCAAAGAGGCAACGCATAGCACATACGCTTGGTCAGTAGGAACACTGGGACTGATACCCGCTCTGACTCACTCATACAGTAACAGGGATGCCTAACATGACACAACCTGCTTCCAAACGTACAGGGAGTGTAGTATGTGTATCCGACAGAGGTGGCCCTGCAGCACCACCTGAGGCATGAATGCCATGTGTTTAGTAATGTAATATCATGTACAATATGCACACCTGAGGACCCCAACTAACATCCATATCCACGCATATGACCCTGCGGAAACAGCTGCACATCATACAGTGATGTACATGTGCAAAAACATGGAACAAGATACAAAATGAGGGTGACTAGCAATAAATAGCATGGATAACCACACACCCATGTTTGTACCACAACAAGAAGCAACATGGAATAGCCATGGTCAAAAACCAAAGGTAAAACCGACTACTACTATATAGCCTGCTGCAGACCACTGTCCTAATAGCAGGAACTGCCCCAGGCCTATGTCCATAGGTTCATAGGTTCATACTAGGCTATCTGCCCTAGGGCATTAATAAGCCTAGCCCAGAGTTTTGTGGCTTCTGCCACCCCTGCAAGTTGATGGATAATATGCCCATTATTTTGCTGTGCCTCTGTCAAGCAGTGATACTGAGGTTATCCCTGGGGTATACCTGCAATCTCCCATCCATTGGTCAAGATCTCACTTGAACAAAGCCAGTGAGGTGCTCAACCTCACATGTACCAGGATGTTGTTCCACAGCATATGGACTCTCTGGGTGATGAATCTGTCCCTCCAGCACATCCTATTAATATCTGTGTTGAGGTTTAGGTCTCCTGCCCTTGTAGTTCTGATGGATGTAGAGGTCTTGAGGTGAAGCATGTTCATTAATTCTGTGTTGGACATAGCCTTGTATGTCAGGCACAGGTCACCTCTGAGCAGACAGTAAGCGACTGAATACAGCTGGAATTCCTTCAGTCGGGCAGCATAAGAAATATGTTTGAGACCCTTTCACCTCCTGTCGAGGAATTTGTGGGCCCATCCAATCTGAATGGGGCATTGTATGCAATCATTGGTCTGATGAGTGATGAGTACAGGGGAACAATGACCTCCCTTGATCTAGATGTGAATCACTGCATGATGAGGTGGCCAATGTAGAAGGCCTTCCAAACTACCCTGGCAATGTGAGTGTCAAACAAAAGGTCACTGTCAACCTGGGTGCCCAGGTCCCTGATAACCTACGTTGTGCTTAGAGGATTGCCACCTAGATGGGAAGTAGTGGTAACCTTGTTCTTCCTGAAGGGTATGGCTATGCATTGTTTAGTGTTTAATGTAAGGCCATGGCTGTGGCACCAGTTATCTGTGTCTATGAGACCCTTCTGAAGGATGTCTGTGTCAGATGGGTTTCCAACTATGCTTCCCAGTTTGCAGTCATCTTCAAACTTTGTCAGCCATAATCCTCCTGTGTTTGCTCGTACTTCTGAAAAGTAGATACTGAACAAATGTGGGCCCAGGACTGAGCCCTGTGGGACACCACTTGTGACAGCTCTGGAGTGTGAACTGGCACCAGCAACTTTGACCCTGTGTGTTCCGTCACTTAGCCAGTTTGCAACCCATGCTGTGATGTATGGGTTCACAATTAAGCTGGTGATGTTTTCAATGATACCTGAGTGGGGTATTGTGTCGAAAGCCTTTGCCAGGTCAAGGTAGGCTGTGTGGACTGCCTTGCCCACGTCAATGGCCTGGGTGAGTGTTTTGAAAAAGTCAACCAAGTTTAAAAGGCATGATCTGCCCTTGACAAAGCCAAACTCGATTGGATCCAATGTCTGCAAGTCCCCTATGTCTTCATTTAGAATTCCCATTATGATCCTCTCCATAGCTTAGCAGAACAGGCTTGTCAAGCTGATGGGATGGTAGTTTCTGGGGTTGGTGGAGGCACCTCCTTTGTGAAGTGGGTCCACCATTGCTGTATGCCACTCCTTGGGAACATATCCTGAGATGAGGCTAAGATTAAACAGCTGCCCTAACTGCGGGTGTAATTACTCATTGAGTTCATGGAGCTCACAACTGGGGACACCATCTGGTCCCATGGATAAAGTGTTTTCTGCCTTGGATTGAGCAGTTCCCACCCCAGCAGTGGAGATGTTTAGGGGGCTACAATCCTCTGGTGTACATACCCCCCAGTTGGGGAGGGGAGAAATCTGCACTGAACCTGTCAGCCAGTATGTTGCCAATGTCTGTAGGTGCAGTGATATCAACATCATTCTGAACTAAGTCTGAGCATATCTGGGAGTTCCCTCCCAGGTTTCAAACATAGGTAAAAAAGGCCTCATGATTGTCCCTGGAGTCCTGAGTGGGTTTACTCTCAAAACATGCCTCGGATGATTGTATGGGGGAACCCAGTGTTTTACTCACAATGAGCAGGGGTGTCTTCCCCCCTACGGATTACGCTCTATATCGTAGTAGCTCCTTCCTTGTGTTGTACAGCTTGTTTATGGCTAGGGTCCACCAGACTGGATGCTTGCCTGTGTTTCAAAGAGTCATTTTTTTTTGGGATTGCCTGAACCATGCAGTCCTGGAGGTGCTGGTAGAAGGCATTTCTAAGTGAAACAGTGGCTTGGGTAATGGTGTCCGCTGGCCTGGGGGCCTTGAAAGAGACCACACCAGTCCTCAGAAATGTGAAGTCGGCATTTGAGAAGGTCTTCATCGTTTCTTTTCCCATCTGGGGTGTGGGTGGGATGTGGACTCCCACTGAGAGTAGTCCATGATCTGATCTCACCAATGATGGGTATACGTCTGGTGTTGAACAGTGTGACCCCATGTTCGTGATGATGTGTTATAGTATGTTGCCTCCACTTGAGGGGATTGGGACCAGTTGTTCCATGGCATTTCAGTGTATGAACTCTTGGAACCTTTGTGTTAGAGTGTTGTGGCATGATTAGTGATCCCAGTCTATATGTGGATAGTTGGAATCACCCAGTAGGATGGTGTTTGGAGATACATTTATCCCCTTCAGTGTTTGCAGGATAGCTGTGTGAGGTACCTGAGTTTGAGCGGGTGGCATGTAACATGCTACAAACTGCAGAGCAGTCTTGCCTACGGTCACTGCCACCTGGATGGTCTCCGATGCATCGTGTGTTGCCACCAACCATGAGGGGAGGGTGTCCTTGATGAATATGGACACCCACCATCCTTCTTGGTGTTGTCGGGATGCTGGTGCCGGATATGAGGTAACACCCGATAGTGCCGGGGTGCTGTCAGAAGCTGTGAACCAGGTTTCAGGCACAGCACAGACATCAATGTGCTACATACTGAGAAGGGCATAGAGTGTGTGCAGCTTGAGGTTGAGACCTTGGGCATTGAGCAGCATTAGCCTTAGTGTCTTTCCTTTACTGTGTTCTAGGGTGGTAGATGTAGAATCTGAATCTTGCATATAAAGGCACAATGGGGTGGCAAGAGCATCATCTGAAATCCGGAAGCCCAGGGGTGACAGGTGCAAGCCGTCCCTTGCAAATCACCGTGGCCTGTCCAGCATGTCATCCCAGGCAGACAGACATTGGACCCCCTTAGAATGACACCATAGTCTAAGCAAAATACTACAGCTAATCATCTTGTCTCTGTTTATGTGGCATCATACTTGGTGAAGGTAGGATACTGCCGAAGGTCAGGGTCATACCTGCCTGGCCTACATAATCAGAGGGATCCTCTATGTCTCTTTCCATGTAGTCCAGGGAGGTACATCTCAGGTTGCTCACACCAGCATGGATTATGACTGGGTCAGACCTGTACTTGCAGTTTAGTGACCTGAGTGCTTGCATTATGTGGTGGATTCCAGTGCCCACAGGCAGCTTACTGTGACCTCCTCTGTACCTGATCTGGTGAGTGGGACATCAGTGTGTCTGACTATGGAGTCACCTATGACAAGTGTGTCTGGCATTGTGTTTGGCCTTAAGGGCTGTGACTGTTTGGCACACCGACTCTGTGGTCAATGTGTTGCATGTGCTGTGCCCTGTGGAGGCAGTTGTGTGAGTGTCTGCTGTGGTGGCCACTGCCATTCTGGTAGACTTCTGATCAGAGCCTCCAAGAGTGTCTCTGTGTGTCTATGTGTATGATCTTAAGTTGTGACAGTGCCATGTGAGACTGGATTAAAGATGTGTGTGTGGTTACCTTCACCCTCTCTGGTCTTGCTAGTCCTATGTTGAGAGAGCTCAGCCTCCACTTTGGCTATATAGTTGCATCTCTCACATGTATGTGTGTTTTATGGCAGAAGGAGAGGGTTGTCAGTGTACATGAGGCAACTGTAACAGTGCCTCAATATTCCCAGGTTCACCAGCTGAGCAGGAGAGGACACTAGCAACTGATCCCTAGACATGCTAGAAGGAATAGACAAAACAATGTTGGAATACAGGGAGATATCAAGCCCCCCAAGCCACATCATACTGTTTGATTGACAATAGCTACACATACACCGATGTTTCATAATGTCATAGTGTACTACTAGGCTATCTGCCCTAGTGCATGTATAAGCCTAGCCATAGTGATGTGGCTATTGCCACCCCTTATAGTGGTAATAAGTGTACAGAATAGATTCTGAATATTGTGCCTCTGACTTAGTAGTGACACATTATGACCCCCTTACGTAATTGAATAACATGACTGTGTCTCTGTCTAGTCTGTGCCTCCGCCTCATATGCAGTTGTCCAGATGTCTCCTGAAGAGAGTCAGTGAGGGACTCTGTCAAACATGAACTGGGATACTCTGCTAGAGTGTGAGATGCCTCTGAGTTATGACTCTGTCCCTCCAGCATGTCCTATACATGTATGTGCTGAGGTTCAAATACTCAGCTCTCATGGCTCTGGTGGATTTGGATTGCTTGCAGTGGAGCATGTCCACCAAATCCTGATTGGACATGGTCTTGTATGTCAGGCATAGGTCACCTGTAAGTATGCGGTATGACACTGAACAAAGCTGGACTTCCTCTATTCTGGAAGCATATGACATGTGTTGAAGAACCCTGATCTTCATGGTAGGTACTTTTCGGGTGCAAAGGTGCAAAAGGCAGGATCTGCCCTGTACAAAGCTGAACTAGGTGGGAACAAGGGTCCGTAGGTCAGTAATGTGTCTGTGTAAGAGCTCCATGACTCCTCCCATATCTTTGCAGACAAGGCTGGTTAAGCCTGTGTGGTGGTAGTTGCCATGGTCTGTGGAGGCATCTCCTTTGTGGAGAGGGACCACTGTTGCCGTATGCCAGTGTTCAGGTACATATCCTGTAGCAAGACTAAGGTGAAATAGCAGTTGTATATATGGGTCCAGCCCCTTCTGGAGTTCACATAGCATGCAACTGGAGATACCAGCAGGTCCCATGGATGATGTGTACTTGTCTTTGCTGAGTGTGGCTCTCACATGGACATCCAAGATGACAGTGAGGTTACATACAGCAGTGATAACTATCTTGTTTTGGGGGTGAGGGAGGGGGTAAATCGCACTGAAGCTGTCCGCCGGAATGTTGCCAATATCTGTCAGGTCACTGGAATGTATGTTGTTGTGTACCAACTCTGAGCATATCCGAGGGTTCACAACCAGGTGTCTGACATAACTGAAGAAAGCAGTGTGGTTACCTTCATTGTCTTTGGTGATTTATGTCCCCAAGTTGACCTTGCATGTCTTTATGAGATAATGTAGCTTTCTACTAGTGCTGATCATAGCTGTCTTCCCTTTTGGAGATGTAGCTCTGTCTTGCATTAGTAACCCTCATCTGTCATACAGTTTGTTTATGGCTGGGGTCCACCAGACAGGACACTTTCCCTTTGTGGAGAGGGTCCTGTTTTCAGTTGTGATTGTATGGTCCATGCTGTCTGACATCTAGCTAAGGGGAGGTCATTCTGGTTCTGCAGTTATCTTTCATCAGCATTAGAAATGACCACAACAGCCCCTGTGGGTGTACCTCATGCACACACATCCAGCACCTGTAAAGTCCACAACAGTACCTCACCAGGAGTATGACAGAGCTGGAACACATGTAATGTGTAGTCTGATTAAACAGAGTGCAGCTCCACACACTGCCATGCTGTCCACCCAGATGCAAGCTGTGCCTGATGTAGAAAGCCATGTCCAAGCTGGAATCAATGCACATGCTGCACCTTGTACAATCTGAATGGCAGGGAGCTATGCACATGAGGGACCTGAACCCCAGCACTGACATATATAGGACAGGCTGTACTGCATTATCCAAAACACAGAAGCCACCCCCACACATGAGTAAACTACCAGTACAGGTTGTCCATAGAGACACTGGTTGAGTCCCCTCAACAGGAATCCTAATGAGTGGATGGGAGATGGGAGGTTTACCCTGGGTATCAATGTTATGTCACAGGTAGACAGAGGCACAGTATACTAAACAAGACATATGACATGGCAAACTACACTTACAATGTGTTGATGGACAAACACATTCTCTGACTAGCATTAGGTCAAGATACCTCTTGAACACAGCCAGCAAGGTGCTCTGCCTCAAATGGACCAGGATTGTATTCCACAGCATAGGGAGTCTCCGAGTGATAACTCCATCCCTCCAACATGTCCAACATACATCCCTGCTAAGGTGTAAGTCACCTGCACTAGTGGTTCAGGTGGATCTTCTGAGTCTGAGGTGGAGCATGTCCATTAATCTCTGTTTGGACATGGCCTCGCATGTCAGGCACATGTCACCTCTAAGCAGACGGTATGTGAGTGAATAGAGTGTGAGTGTCTTCAATCTGGCAGCATATGACAGCTGTTGAGGTTCCTTGATCCTTTAGGTGGGGGACAGTCAGGGTGTCTCCAATTGCTGCAGATGTTGGGTGGGATACAGCCAGAATAGGGCATTCGACTCGATCACCGGTCTGATAAGTGAAGAGTAATAAATGTACCAGATTGGAGGGCAATGTAAGGTAAATAGATGACAGACAGACATCAGGGGAGGGAGGTGTGTCCCAACAGAACACTAGGAAAGTCAAGAAATTGAGGGTGTACGCCATCCCACACCAAAGTTTCTTGATATACGTGCTGCGCAGTTGTGCAGGTGTAAGGCAGGTTCAACATGTGGGAGCATGTTGCAAACGGTTTACAACGGTCTGCGCGGGCGCGCACGTGTAAGGCAGTGCGCCGCTGCTTTAGCATGAATCAGCCTAGCTAACACCGTAAGGATGTGCGCATGTGTAACACCGTGTAAGGATGTGTGCGCCGCTATGACTGTGAGCGTGTTTAAGCTGGTGTGCACATTGCTCCCTCAGAAACAGAGAGGAAACAGGAAACAACTAAAATCCAGGTAAACTGCCAGAGGATACTACTGGAGTTAACTGGTGGAAACAATTAGAAGCAGGCAATTACACAGGCAGACTAGAAGCCCAACCAAGCACTTAAAACACTGCAAGGAGCAGTGCAGGCTGTTTCTCACAACAGATACTGCCAGAAACTAAGCTATCAGAATTGAAAACTGAAAAAGCTGAACTCAGAGCAGAAATGCTAGGGGCTGCCATAGCTATTATAGTCAGGCATAGGCGAATTGGGTTGAGGGTGGTGACAATGCAGATGCTGACAGACAACCCAGAGTGAGGAGAAGGAGAAGAGTATACAGGCCCAGGGTCACCTACCATGGGTTACATGAGCTGGAGATAGTAGAGCTATAGAGTGGACAGAGAGCTCCTGCAGCAGATTGTTGAGCTGTGCAGGCCACGCCTCACACACAGAACCAACAGAGGGAACCCATCCCAGTGGAAACCAAGGTATGTGTTGACATAAGAATACTAGCAACAGGTACCTTCCAGAGACCAACTGGCGATATGATGGGGATATCACAGGCATCAGCCTCCAGGGTACTGCACCAGTTCCTGGATGCCATGTCACCACATGTCAGTGATCATATATATGTCCCTAATGACCGGAGGTTGTGGCCAGCAATATGCGCCTCTTCCAGCAAATAGCGGGATACCCTGGAGGTGCTGGGTGCAATAGACTGCACACATACGCATCAAAGCACCAGCCGGTGAGCGGGTAGAGCCTACATTAACCACAAGGATACCCTCCATCAACTGCCAGGTCATGTGTGATGCCCAGGGCATAATAATGAATGTGTGTGCTGGCTGCCCTGGGAGCTACCACGATTCCCACATCTGGCATCTGACGCAGCTGTACCAATCATTTGCCAATGGGGACTTCCCACACGGACACATAGTGGGGGATGCAGGTTATGCACTTGAGCCGTGGCTGATGACACCCATCAGAAATGCACACACACACCTGAACAGGAACGCCATAATGAGGCACACGCACAAACACGTAATATCATAGAGCGTGTGTTTGGGCTGCTCAAGTCACGGTTCCGGTGTCTGGACACATCTGGTGGAGCTTTGCAGTACACACCAACTACATGTACCCAAATGATCATGATATGTGCTATGCTACATAATATGATCCTGCGGAAACAGCTGCAGCAGGACCAGCACAGGGCTGGGCCAAACATCCCCCCACCATTGCCAAGGCCACCACAGGCAGGGGGTGACTCGGAGGAGGAACAATCTGACCTTGTCCCAGTAGGCAGAAGGAGGCGTGCCCAGTATGCCCTGGCCTTGGCAAAGAGGCAACGATAGCACATACGCTTGGTCAGTAGGAACACTGGGACTGATACCCGCCTGACTCACTCATACAGTAACAGGGATGCCTAACATGACACAACCTGCTTCCAAACGTACAGGGAGTGTAGTATGTGTATCCGACAGAGGTGGCCCTGCAGCACCACCTGAGGCATGAATGCCATGTGTTTAGTAATGTAATATCATGTACAATATGCACACCTGAGGACCCCAACTAACATCCATATCCACGCATATGACCCTGGAAACAGCTGCACATCATACAGTGATGTACATGTGCAAAACATGGAACAAGATACAAAATGAGGGTGACTAGCAATAAATAGCATGGATAACCACACACCCATGTTTGTACCACAACAAGAAGCAACATGGAATAGCCATGGTCAAAAACCAAAGGTAAAACCGACTACTACTATATAGCCTGCTGCAGACCACTGTCCTAATAGCAGGAACTGCCCCAGGCCTATGTCCATAGGTTCATAGGTTCATACTAGGCTATCTGCCCTAGGGCACATAAGCCTAGCCCAGAGTTTTGTGGCTTCTGCCACCCCTGCAAGTTGATGGATAATATGCCCATTATTTTGCTGTGCCTCTGTCAAGCAGTGATACTGAGGTTATCCCTGGGGTATACCTGCAATCTCCCATCCATTGGTCAAGATCTCACTTGAACAAAGCCAGTGAGGTGCTCAACCTCACATGTACCAGGATGTTGTCTCCACAGCATATGGACTCTCTGGTGATGAATCTGTCCCTCCAGCACATCCTATTAATATCTGTGTTGAGGTTTAGGTCTCCTGCCCTTGTAGTTCTGATGGATGTAGAGGTCTTGAGGTGAAGCATGTTCATTAATTCTGTGTTGGACATAGCCTTGTATGTCAGGCACAGGTCACCTCTGAGCAGACAGTAAGTTTACTGAATACAGCTGGAATTCCTTCAGTCGGGCAGCATAAGAAATATGTTTGAGACCCTTTCACCTCCTGTCGAGGAATTTGTGGGCCCATCCAATCTGAATGGGGCATTGTATGCAATCATTGGTCTGATGAGTGATGAGTACAGGGAACAATGACCTCCCTTGATCGAGATGTGAATCACTGCATGATGAGGTGGCCAATGTAGAAGGCCTTCCAAACTACCCTGGCAATGTGAGTGTCAAACAAAGGTCACTGTCAACCTGGGTGCCCAGGTCCCTGATAACCTACGTTGTGCTTAGAGGATTGCCACCTAGATGGGAAGTAGTGGTAACCTTGTTCTTCCTGAAGGGTATGGCTATGCATTGTTTAGTGTTTAATGTAAGGCCATGGCTGTGGCACCAGTTATCTGTGTCTATGAGACCCTTCTGAAGGATGTCTGTGTCAGATGGGTTTCAAACTATGCTTCCCAGTTTGCAGTCATCTTCAAACTTTGTCAGCCATAATCCTCCTGTGTTTGCTCGTACTTCTGAAAAGTAGATACTGAACAAATGTGGGCCCAGGACTGAGCCCTGTGGGACACCACTTGTGACAGCTCTGGAGTGTGAACTGGCACCAGCAACTTTGACCCTGTGTGTTCCGTCACTTAGCCAGTTTGCAACCCATGCTGTGATGTATGGGTTCACAATTAAGCTGGTGATGTTTTCAATGATACCTGAGTGGGGTATTAGGTCGAAAGCCTTTGCCAGGTCAAGGTAGGCTGTGTGGACTGCCTTGCCCACGCCAATGGCCTGGGTGAGTGTTTTGAAAAGTCAACCAAGTTTAAAAGGCATGATCTGCCCTTGACAAAGCCAAACTCGATTGGATCCAATGTCTGCAAGTCCCCTATGTCTTCATTTAGAATTCCCATTATGATCCTCTCCATAGCTTAGCAGAACAGGCTTGTCAAGCTGATGGGATGGTAGTTTCTGGGGTTGGTGGAGGCACCTCCTTTGTGAAGTGGGTCCACCATTGCTGTATGCCACTCCTTGGGAACATATCCTGAGATGAGGCTAAGATTAAACAGCTGCCCTAACTGCGGGTGTAATTACTCATTGAGTTCATGGAGCTCACAACTGGGGACACCATCTGGTCCCATGGATAAAGTGTTTTCTGCCTTGGATTGAGCAGTTCCCACCCCAGCAGTGGAGATGTTTGGGGGCTACAATCCTCTGGTGTACATACCCCTCAGTTGGGGAGGGGAGAAATCTGCACTGAACCTGTCAGCCAGTATGTTGCCAATGTCTGTAGGTGCAGTGATATCAACATCATTCTGAACTAAGTCTGAGCATATCTGGGAGTTCCTCCCAGGTTTCAAACATAGGTAAAAAGGCCTCATGATTGTCCCTGGAGTCCTGAGTGGGTTTACTCTCAAAACATGCCTCGGATGATTGTATGGGGAACCCAGTGTTTTACTCACAATGAGCAGGGTGTCTTCCCCACGGATTACGCCTATATCGTAGTAGCTCCTTCCTTGTGTTGTACAGCTTGTTTATGGCTAGGGTCCACCAGACTGGATGCTTGCCTGTGTTTCAAAGAGTCATTTTTTTTTGGGATTGCCTGAACCATGCAGTCCTGGAGGTGCTGGTAGAAGGCATTTCTAAGTGAAACAGTGGCTTGGGTAATGGTGTCCGCTGGCCTGGGGCCTTGAAAGAGACCACACCAGTCCTCAGAAATGTGAAGTCGGCATTTGAGAAGGTCTTCATCGTTTCTTTTCCCATCTGGGGTGTGGTGGGATGTGGACTCCCACTGAGAGTAGTCCATGATCTGATCTCACCAATGATGGGTATACGCCTGGTGTTGAACAGTGTGACCCCATGTTCGTGATGATGTGTTATAGTATGTTGCCTCCACTTGAGGATTGGGACCAGTTGTTCCATGGCATTTCAGTGTATGAACTCTTGGAACCTTTGTGTTAGAGTGTTGTGGCATGATTAGTGATCCCAGTCTATATGTGGATAGTTGGAATCACCCAGTAGGATGGTGTTTGGAGATACATTTATCCCCTTCAGTGTTTGCAGGATAGCTGTGTGAGGTACCTGAGTTTGAGCGGGTGGCATGTAACATGCTACAAACTGCAGAGCAGTCTTGCCTACGGTCACTGCCACCTGGATGGTCTCCGATGCATCGTGTGTTGCCACCAACCATGAGGGGAGGGTGTCCTTGATGAATATGGACACCCACCATCCTTCTTGGTGTTGTCGGGATGCTGGTGCCGGATATGAGGTAACACCCGATAGTGCCGGGGTGCTGTCAGAAGCTGTGAACCAGGTTTCAGGCACAGCACAGACATCAATGTGCTACATACTGAGAAGGGCATAGAGTGTGTGCAGCTTGAGGTTGAGACCTTGGGCATTGAGCAGCATTAGCCTTAGTGTCTTTCCTTTACTGTGTTCTAGGGTGGTAGATGTAGAATCTGAATCTTGCATAAAAAAGGCACAATGGGGGTGGCAAGAGCATCATCTGAAATCCGGAAGCCCAGGGGTGACAGGTGCAAGCCGTCCCTTGCAAATCACCGTGGCCTGTCCAGCATGTCATCCCAGGCAGACAGACATTGGACCCCCTTAGAATGACACCATAGTCTAAGCAAAATACTACAGCTAATCATCTTGTCTCTGTTTATGTGGCATCATACTTGGTGAAGGTAGGATACTGTCAAGGTCAGGGTCATACCTGCCTGGCCTACATAATCAGAGGGATCCTCATGTCTCTTTCCATGTAGTCCAGGGAGGTACATCTCAGGTCGTTCACACCAGCATGGATTATGACTGGGTCAGACCTGTACTTGCAGTTTAGTGACCTGAGTGCTTGCATTATGTGGTGGATTCCAGTGCCCAATAGGCAGCTTACTGTGACCTCCTCTGTACCTGATCTGGTGAGTGGGACATCAGTGTGTCTGACTATGGAGTCACCTATGACAAGTGTGTCTGGCATTGTGTTTGGCCTTAAGGCTGTGACTGTTTGGCACACCGACTCTGTGGTCAATGTGTTGCATGTGCTGTGCCCTGTGGAGGCAGTTGTGTGAGTGTCTGCTGTGGTGGCCACTGCCATTCTGGTAGACTTCTGATCAGAGCCTCCAAGAGTGTCTCTGTGTGTCTATGTGTATGATCTTAAGTTGTGACAGTGCCATGTGAGACTGGATTAAAGATGTGTGTGTGGTTACCTTCACCCTCTCTCTGGTCTTGCTAGTCCTATGTTGAGAGAGCTCAGCCTCCACTTTGGCTATATAGTTGCATCTCTCACATGTATGTGTGTTTTATGGCAGAAGGAGAGGGTTGTCAGTGTACATGAGGCAACTGTAACAGTGCCTCAATATTCCCAGGTTCACCAGCTGAGCAGGAGAGGACACTAGCAACTGATCCCTAGACATGCTAGAAGGAATAGACAAAACAATGTTGGAATACAGGGAGATATCAAGCCCCCCAAGCCACATCATACTGTTTGATTGACAATAGCTACACATACACCGATGTTTCATAATGTCATAGTGTACTACTAGGCTATCTGCCCTAGTGCATGTATAAGCCTAGCCATAGTGATGTGGCTATTGCCACCCCTTATAGTGGTAATAAGTGTACAGAATAGATTCTGAATATTGTGCCTCTGACTTAGTAGTGACACATTATGACCCCTTACGTAATTGAATAACATGACTGTGTCTCTGTCTAGTCTGTGCCTCCGTCTCATATGCAGTTGTCCAGATGTCTCCTGAAGAGAGTCAGTGAGGGACTCTGTCAAACATGAACTGGGATACTCTGCTAGAGTGTGAGATGCCTCTGAGTTATGACTCTGTCCCTCCAGCATGTCCTATACATGTATGTGCTGAGGTTCAAATACTCAGCTCTCATGGCTCTGGTGGATTTGGATTGCTTGCAGTGGAGCATGTCCACCAAATCCTGATTGGACATGGTCTTGTATGTCAGGCATAGGTCACCTGTAAGTATGCGGTATGACACTGAACAAAGCTGGACTTCCTCTATTCTGGAAGCATATGACATGTGTTGAAGAACCCTGATCTTCATGGTAGGTACTTTTCGGGTGCAAGGTGCAAAAGGCAGGATCTGCCCTGTACAAAGCTGAACTAGGTGGGAACAAGGGTCCGTAGGTCAGTAATGTGTCTGTGTAAGAGCTCCATGACTCCTCCCATATCTTTGCAGACAAGGCTGGTTAAGCCTGTGTGGTGGTAGTTGCCATGGTCTGTGGAGGCATCTCCTTTGTGGAGAGGGACCACTGCTGCCGTATGCCAGTGTTCAGGTACATATCCTGTAGCAAGACTAAGGTGAAATAGCAGTTGTATATATGGGTCCAGCCCCTTCTGGAGTTCACATAGCATGCAACTGGAGATACCAGCAGGTCCCATGGATGATGTGTACTTGTCTTTGCTGAGTGTGGCTCTCACATGGACATCCAAGATGACAGTGAGGTTACATACAGCAGTGATAACTATCTTGTTTTGGGGGTGAGGGAGGGTGTAAATCGCACTGAAGCTGTCCGCCGGAATGTTGCCAATATCTGTCAGGTCACTGGAATGTATGTTGTTGTGTACCAACTCTGAGCATATCCGAGGGTTCACAACCAGGTGTCTGACATAACTGAAGAAAGCAGTGTGGTTACCTTCATTGTCTTTGGTGATTTATGTCCCCAAGTTGACCTTGCATGTCTTTATGAGATAATGTAGCTTTCTACTAGTGCTGATCATAGCTGTCTTCCCTTTTGGAGATGTAGCTCTGTCTTGCATTAGTAACCCTCATCTGTCATACAGTTTGTTTATGGCTGGGGTCCACCAGACAGGACACTTTCCCTTTGTGGAGAGGGTCCTGTTTTCAGTTGTGATTGTATGGTCCATGCTGTCTGACATCTAGCTAAGGGGAGGTCATTCTGGTTCTGCAGTTATCTTTCATCAGCATTAGAAATGACCACAACAGCCCCTGTGTGGTGTACCTCATGCACACACATCCAGCACCTGTAAAGTCCACAACAGTACCTCACCAGGAGTATGACAGAGCTGGAACACATGTAATGTGTAGTCTGATTAAACAGAGTGCAGCTCCACACACTGCCATGCTGTCCACCCAGATGCAAGCTGTGCCTGATGTAGAAAGCCATGTCCAAGCTGGAATCAATGCACATGCTGCACCTTGTACAATCTGAATGGCAGGGAGCTATGCACATGAGGGACCTGAACCCCAGCACTGACATATATAGGACAGGCTGTACTGCATTATCCAAAACACAGAAGCCACCCCCACACATGAGTAAACTACCAGTACAGGTTGTCCATAGAGACACTGGTTGAGTCCCTCAACAGGAATCCTAATGAGTGGATGGGAGATGGGAGGTTTACCCTGGGTATCAATGTTATGTCACAGGTAGACAGAGGCACAGTATACTAAACAAGACATATGACATGGCAAACTACACTTACAATGTGTTGATGGACAAACACATTCTCTGACTAGCATTAGGTCAAGATACCTCTTGAACACAGCCAGCAAGGTGCTCTGCCTCAAATGGACCAGGATTGTATTCCACAGCATAGGGAGTCTCCGAGTGATAACTCCATCCCTCCAACATGTCCAACATACATCCCTGCTAAGGTGTAAGTCACCTGCACTAGTGGTTCAGGTGGATCTTCTGAGTCTGAGGTGGAGCATGTCCATTAATCTCTGTTTGGACATGGCCTCGCATGTCAGGCACATGTCACCTCTAAGCAGACGGTATGTGAGTGAATAGAGTGTGAGTGTCTTCAATCTGGCAGCATATGACAGCTGTTGAGGTTCCTTGATCCTTTAGGTGGGGGACAGTCAGGGTGTCTCCAATTGCTGCAGATGTTGGGTGAGATACAGCCAGAATAGGGCATTCGACTCGATCACCGGTCTGATAAGTGAAGAGTACAGGGAACAATGACCCACTAGATCTGGATGTGAATCCCATCCTGATCAGGTGGGCAATGTAGAAGGTCTTCCTAGCCACTTTAGCAATGTGAGTCTCAGAAGAATGGCGACTGTCAACCTGGGTCCCCAGGTCCATGATAACCTCCTCTGTGCTTAGAGGATTGCCACCTATATGGTAGCTTGGGGTCACCTTGCTTTTCCTGAAGGGTATGTCTACACATGTTGTGTACTTTGACTTCAGGCCATGGCCCTGGCACCAGCTATCAGTTACTGTGAGTCCCTTCTGAAGGATATCTGTGTGTGATGCACTGTCCACTATGGTGCCCAGTGTGCAGTCATCTGCTAACATTGTCATCCAAAGTCCTCCCATGTTGGCCTGTACTTCTGGGAAGTACATGACAAACAATGGGGCCAAGGACTGAGCCCTGTGTGACACCACCTGTGACCAGCCTGGAGTCTAACATAGTGCCAGCAACTCTAACCCTGTGGGTCCCGTCCTTAAGCCAGTTTGCAACCCATCTTGTGACATATGGGTTTACATTTCAGTTGTTAGGGTTTTCCACAATACCTGAGTGGGGTATTGTGTTGAAAGTGTTTGCAAGGCCAAGGTAGGCTGTATGGACTGCCTTTCCCCAACAATGGCCTAAGTGACCAATTTGAAGATGTCAACCCAGTACAAAAGGCATGATCTGCCCCTGACCAAGCCAAATGGGATGGGTACAATGTCTGCATGTCCCCTATATCTTTGTTTATGAGCTCAATTATGATCCTCTCCATAGATTTGCAGACTACACTTGTTAAGCTTATGGGGCAGCTATTAACAGGGTCTGTAGAGGCACTGCCTTTGTGCAGATGTGCACAACTGGACCCTAACCAGGCTGTTGTGCACACTATGGAAATGTAAAGCAGTGATAGGACTAAAGCCCAGGATACTGACCACCACAGTGAAAGTACTGAAACACTACACTAGACAGTGCTACAGTGTTAGGTCAGTATGAACGGATGTTGACAATTGTGTGCAAAGTATCCCATGCAAAACCTGCAGGCACAGTATACTCCCTGTTTTGTTCACACAAAAAGCATTCGGACAGTAACTACACAACATGGCACAGAACACACAACCATAAACTGGAGGTATTTGTTGAAGGTCACACTCATCCACAAATGTGATGGGCTGCAGAGTTCAACATATGTAAAGCCCACACTGGGCATGCTCACACACTTAGATAAATGAGACATCTTTCACACATGCCATGGGAAGGCTGAATTGGGCATGCTCACACACTTGGTCCAAATGTTACCCCTAGCAAATGTGAAAACACACCAGAGGATGCTCATCCCCATTTCTAGACACTGATCATGTAAGCACCCTATAAGTATATTGGAGAAAAGGATTCTCTCAGTAATCTGAATAGCGCGCTCTGCTAATGCTTCCATCTGTAGTGTCATAACATAGTTAGGTAGGGGTTTGAAGCCAGCAGGTGGCAAGTGTGTGTGAAGGGGGTGTGTGTGTAAGTGTGTATGAAAAAAACATCCCTTTGGCAGCTGGGAAAACACACCAGAGGATGATCATTCCACTTTCTAGACTCTGATGATGTCAGCACCCTATAAGTATATTGGAGAAAAGGATTCTCTCAGTAATCCGAATAGCACGCCGTCTCTAGTGTCATAACATAGTTAGGTAGGGGTTTGAATCCAGCAGGTGGCAAGTGTGTGTGAAGGGGGGTGTGTAAGTGTGTATGAAAGAAACATCCCTTTTGGCAACTGGGAAAACACACCAGAGGATGATCATTCCACTTTCTAGACTCTGATGATGTCAGCACCCTATAAGTATATTGGAGAAAAGGATTCTCTCAGTAATCCGAATAGCGCGCCGTGCTAATGCGTCCGTCTGTAGTGTCATAACATAGTTAGGTAGGGGTTTGAATCCAGCAGGTGGCAAGTGTGTGTGAAGGGAGGTAAGTGTGTGTGTGTGTATGAAAGAAACATCCCTTTTGGCAACTGGGAAAACACACCACAGGATGATCATTCCACTTTCTAAACTCTGATGATGTCAGCACCCTATAAGTATATCAGGGGAAAGGAAATCCCCCAGTAATGCGAATAGCGCGCTGTGCTAATGCGTCCGTCTCTAGTGTCTTAACATAATTAGGTAGGGGTTTGAATCCAGCAGGTGGCAAGTGTGTGTGAAGGGAGGTAAGTGTGTGTGTAAGTATGTATGAAAGAAACATCCCTTTTGGCAACTGGGAAAACACACCACAGGATGATCATTCCACTTTCTAAACTCTGATGATGTCAGCACCCTATAAGTATATCAGGAAAAGGATTCTCTCAGTAATCCGAATAGCGCGCCGTGCTAATGCGTCCGTCTGTAGTGTCATAACATAGTTAGGTAGGGGTTTGAATCCAGCAGGTGGCAAGTGTGTGTGAAGGGAGGTAAGTGTGTGTGTAAGTATGTATGAAAGAAACATCCCTTTTGGCAACTGGGAAAACACACCACAGGATGATCATTCCACTTTCTAAACTCTGATGATGTCAGCACCCTATAAGTATATAAGGGGAAAGGAAATCCCCCAGTAATGCGAATAGCACGCTGTGCTAATGCGTCCGTCTCTAGTGTCTTAACATAATTAGGTAGGGGTTTGAATCCAGCAGGTGGCAAGTGTGTGTGATGGGGGGTAAGTGTGTATGAAAGAAACATCCCTTTTGGCAACTGGGAAAACACACCACAGGATGATCATTCTACTTTCTAAACTCTGATGATGTCAGCACCCTATAAGTATATCAGGGGAAAAGAAATCCGCCAGTAATGCGAATAGCGCGCTGTGCTAATGCGTCCGTCTCTAGTGTCTTAACATAGTTAGGTAGGGGTTTGAATCCAGCAGGTGGCAAGTGTGTGTGACGGGGGGTAAGTGTGTATGAAAGAAACATCCCTTTTGGCAACTGGGAAAGCACACCACAGGATGATCATTCCACTTTCTAAACTCTGATGATGTCAGCACCCTATACGTATATCAGGGGAAAGGAAATCCCCCAGTAATGCGAATAGCGCGCTGTGCTAATGCGTCCGTCTCTAGCGTCTTAACATAGTTAGGTAGGGGTTTGAATCCAGCAGGTGGCAAGTGTGTGTGAAGGGGGGTAAGTGTGTATGATTGATATATCCCTTTTGGCAACTGGGAAAACACACTACAGGATGCACATACCCCTTTCTAAACGATATCACAATTATGTATGGCTTTTGATTACAGACATGCCATGTGTGTGTTGTGCAGACACAGAATGCCCATGTGTGTGGGTTGTCCCTCACAATAATGCATGACATTGATTACACCGGTTATGGCAATGAACACATGATGTATGTGTGTGCCAAATACACATATGTACCTGTGACTTTCAATAGTTACCATGTGTGATGCCTGCCACATGTGAATACATGGTATTTGCACAGGGTAACATTATGACCGTGGTCTTCTGTGCAGATGCTGCATGTGGGATGTGTATATACAGTGTGAGATGTAGATGCTATCAGCCTAGTAGTGAGGTATGCACACCTGGTCTGGGGCATAACGTCTACATGTTGTTGATGTACAGGAGCTGCATGTTCTCACCTGTTGTGGGAGTGGTAAGACAGTATTCCATAGCAATGCAGTGACTGCATGCTAAGAACCATTCAGCTAGGGTGTTGTAGCTACACTTATTCATTAGCATTCAGTAATTTGTCGGAATCCCTGGTGAGGGTCTGATGCCAACCAAGGTCAGGGGTCTACCAGCCTGTGTCACTTGATCAGTGATCCCTTCCATGTTCCCTATAATGTATCCCAGTGAGCGACATCCCACATCAGCTGTGGTGGCATGGACAATGACTGAGTCATATGTGTCCATGCATCTGACTGACTTGTATGTTGTTGTTACAGTTTGGCCATGTGTTTCCATCTCATACATGTGATGTACATCAATGGGTAGGGGATAGGGTTGACTGTGTACATGTGGCAGCTGTGACATTACTACATGACACACATATTCCACAACTGTACCATAGAGGTGACTGACAACTGACCTTTGCACATGCTACCGGAGTATTGAAATTACATTGGTGATTGACAGCACATAGGGCCAATGGTGAAAAAGAGACATAGGTCCATAGGTTCGTACAGGGATATCTGCCCAGGGCATGTATCCACCTAGCCAGAATGTGTGTGCCTTTCAAAATGCATTGTGAATCTGTCTTGCTATGCCCTTTTCCAAGGTTAGTATACTGTGCCTCTTTCTCACAGTGACACATAAGTGATACCCAGGGTAACCCTACAATGTCACATCCAGTCATTAATATCGCTCTTGAAGATAGTCACTAAGTCAGTCTGCCTAACCTCTATTGGGATAATAATCAGGAATGAAGGGAGCCTCTGAGTTGTGAATGTGCCCCTCCACCATGTCCTATGTATATCACTCCTGAGGTTCAAGTATTTCCAGCGTGTATCCTGGTGGGATCTGGATATTCTGAGATGCAGCATGGCCATTACGTGAGGGTATGACCTGGCCTTCTATGTCAGGCACAGATTGCCTATGAAGAGGCAGTATGTCACTGAGTAGAGCTGCTGCTATTTTAACCAGTCAGTATGTGGCATCTGTTTGAGCACTTTGATCCCCTTGTCGAGGTACATATGTGGTAGCTCCAGTTGCTGCAGGTGTCTGGTAAGGTGCATGCCGACAGGTTCATCATAGTTAATTATGGGCATGATGAGGGATGAGTAAAGGGGCACAATGTCCTCCCCTGGCCTACATGTGGATCCCATGATGATGTGGCCCATATAACATGCTTACCTAACCACTTTGTCCATGTTGTTGTCAAATGGTAGAATGCTATCAACCCGCGCACCCAAGGTCCATAATTCCTTGGTCTGCACTTACTGGATTAACACATATGTGGTACGTTGTGGTCACTTAGTGTTTGACAAAGGGGATGACTATACTCTTTCTGTCATTCACATTGAGGCCATGGCTGTGGCACAAGTCGTGTGTTTGCAAGAGTCCCTTTTGGAGGATGCGTGTGTTAGCTGGTGAGTTGATTATGGTGTTCGGTCTGCAGTCACCTGCGACTTGCTGAGCAACAGTACTTCCATGTTGGCCTGTACCTATGACAAATATATAATGAACATGACAGCTCCTAGGGCTGTGCCTTGTGGGACACCACTTGTACCAGGTTGGAGGCTGACATGGCTCCAGCAATTCTACCATGTGTGTTCTGCCCTTGAGCCACTGTGCAATACCCATAGTGACATAGGGGTTAATATGTACACTGGTGAGCTTCCCTAGAATGCACAAGTGGGGTATTGTATCCAAGGCTTATGCAAGGTCCAGGTAGGCTGTGTGGACCTCCTACCCCTTGACAGTGGCCTTGGTGACTGTTTCAAAGAAATCAAACAGGTTTGATAGGCAGGATTTGCCATTGACAAAGCCAAACTGTGTATGGTGACATGTCTGTAGGTCCACAATATCTAGATATGTGAGGTTCATGATGATCCTTGCCATAGCTTTGCAGACAAAGCTAGTCAGACATATGGGGCGAGTAGTGTCCAGGATCTGTGACGGCACCACCTGCATGTTGAGGGACCACTGTTGCTGTATGCCACTCTCTGGCCACATATCGTGTATTAAGGCTGGGATTGAACAGTGGTGTTATGTCTGGGTGTAGCTCTTCTTGTGGTTCATGTAGGACACAGCCTGGGACACTGTCTGGTCCCATTGATGCAGTGTTTATTGCTTTGGGAAGGGCATCTCTTACCTGAGCATCTGTGATGTCAGGGGGGGAAGCACTGTGCTGCGAGACATATTTTCCCTTTTGGTGTGGTGGGGAGAGAAGGCAGCATTGAACCTGTCCACTAGGATGATGGCAATGTCTGTGTGTTTTATATTTTGTATGACATATTGGATTACCTCTGAGCATATCTGGGTAGTACCACCCAGGTTACTAACATAACTACAGGCAGCCTTGTGATTATCCTCAGTGGCTTGTGGAATCCTCTCTCAAAGATGGCCTTAGACAATCATATGGGTGCCTGTAGTTGTCTTCCAATACTCATCAGTGGTGCCTTCACATTTTGGGAGGTTGTTGTATCATGTAGTGGCGTCATCCTTCTATTGTATAGTGTGTTTATGGCTGGTGTCCGCCCAGGACATCTGCCTTTGGAGAATTGGGTCATGCTTTCATATGTGGCTTCATGATCCATGCATTCCTGAATGTGTCCACAGAATGCCTCTATACAGGTATCTGCAGTCTGGTCCATATTTTCAACAGGCCTTGGGCCTTTGAAGGTTTCCACATCATTTATGAGGGTGTGCACTTGCTTGACATGAGCTGTTGACAGACGTGCGCCCTCCAGACAGAGCAAGGTGAGGGTCACAGTCAGCTACCTGTTGGGTGATAGAATGTGCCACATAACACAGGCACACAGGTCACTCCACAGCAAGTACAGCTATGAGGCAGACATTGTCCATGCTGGTGCAAACAACCTGAGACGTACCTCCCTGGACCACATGGAAAGAGACACAGAGGAGCTCTTACAGCACCCTCTCAAACTCAGGACTCCCACACAGCCTTCATGCTGACACAGGAGTGTTTAGATTACTCTGCAAACACCATCATACTGGGTGATGCCAGCTACCCAAACATAGACTGTGAACATTACACAAGCCACAATACCCAAGCTCTAAGGTTCCCATTGATCAGACATTCTTTGGCTATGGAACAGGTAACCAACCTTCCCACAAGAGGGGCAGATATACTAGAGCTGATCTTTACAAACATGAGTACAAACTGCTCACCACTGGGAGTATATCCCTCATTGTTGCAATCAAACCATATACTAATCACACTGGAGTTCTGGATCCCCACATATGCAAACCTCCAACACATCGATGCGTGTGTGTGGGAAACGTCCCTATTAGCACCCGTGACAGTATCGTACAGGATGCAGATCCCCTTTGAAACACTGATGATGTCAGGACTGTATAACTATATCACCTGTAGTAAAGTCCTCCAGTAATTTGCATAGCTCTGCTAATGCGTCTTTCTTCAGTGTCATAACGTAGTTAGGTAGGGTTTGAATCCTGCAAAGGGAATGTATGTGTGTTAGTATGAGTGTGGTTTATGTGTGTGCACTATGCTGGGAGGGTTAACTGCCTTTTGCCAACTGGGAGAACACACTACAGGGTGCACATCCCTCCTCCTACACACAGATGATGTCAGCACCCTCTAAGTTCAGCATTAGTAAAGATTTCTCCAACTACTGCAAATAGCACACTCTGCTAATGTGTCTGTTTCTACTTTCATTGCACAGTTAGGTATGGGTTTGAATCTTGCAAATGGAAAGTATGTGTTTTACTGTTGGTGGGGTTAGTGTGTGTGCACAATGATGGGGTGGGATGTGGCTTTTGCCACATGGGGCTATGCACTGCAGGGTGGTCATTACCCTTAACAAGCAGTGATGTTGATAGCACCCTATACAAACAAAACTACAAAACAGAAGGTGGTGGTACTGATAACACATGTAAGGTAACACTTCTTCAAGTAATGTCCACAAAACGGAGTAGGATAATCAAACAATTCTTTTATTCTATACAGACAACATGACAACAGACAACTAACTGCCAGTACTCAGTATAGTGTTACATGCTACTGTAACATGCACATGTACCGAATATACCTAGATAGTGTTCTGAAGCCTGAATGTGGCAAGTGTGTGGATGTGGGATGTGTCTGTGTGTGCATTTCCGTATGGGAAACATGTTTGATGTGGCAATCAGGGTACTACAGTACCTGATGCACATTACATCTTCCAACTGATGAGGTTGCCTGCACCCTGTGAGTACAGGTAGAGAAGGGGATGCCAGTAGTAAACAACATAGTGCACTTCTGAAATGTGTACCTGTCATGTATCAACAGCTACTCATGTAGGGTGATAAATAATGGGAATGGCAGGTGAGCGTGTGCATGTGTGTGGGTAGCAGGGTGTGTATAAATGCATGTGTGACAGAACAGATACATGTAGCTGAATCTACATAACAGCACAAGATGCATTGCCATAGTCAATGTTAGCATGTGATGGTGTGCAGCTGGTACACTTTGTTAAGTAGTATGGGTGCAGATAACAATTTAGGACATTCATACAGTTACTGCAGCAGGACTGCTGGGATATACACACATTTATACTGCAACAGTCAACAGTTACCAACATGTTACTACTTATACACATCTATGTAGTCACCCTGTGCATCAGCAACGTGTTTACCTTTACCTGCACCGATATTGTAGTATGCAGGAGGTGGCACAGTGTCATCATATGCACAGGGTGTGGGTTAGGTATGCCCAAGCCAGCCACTGGTAACACCAATTGACATGTGTGTGTATGTGTGTTTGTGAGGGGCAGCAGTACAGGGTGGACCGTTGTTGGTGCAGTGTGTGTGTGTATGGGTTTGCCCTAGGTGTTAGGTTTCTGCATGTGTGTAAGCACGCACACAGTCCCACATAATGGCTGCCATGTACAGGGTTTTGTGGACAGCCACAGACTGCACCTGTCAGGTCATCCAGATCAGTGTCTGTGGGCACGGACACGGTACCTGTGCCTGGCAGGGGTGCTACGGGCCGTATCTGGTACTAACCCAGACTGGGTACTGTCATCGGAAGCAGGGGTGTGTTGACTGGACACAGTTCCCTGTTGGGACTGTCCAGAGCCACGTGCACGTGGTCTCCTGGGGCGTCTGGATGACAGCACAGACCCAGCATTGCTGGGGCTGGTGCTGGCACTTGAGGCGCGCGAGTGGGCCTGTTGTCGTCCGCGGCCACTGCCAGCTGGTGCTCTTGCTGGCATACGGCCATGTCGATGTCGCAAATGCACACCATCGCCCTGGCCCATGGACATCTGGTTGTGGAGCAGCTGTTCTATGCCCCCACAACGTCTGTCAACGACATCTGTGAAGTTACGGATAGCATTCGCAACATCACGCATGCCGTCTGTCATGGCTATGCGGCATGCTCTCAGCTCCCTCAGACCCTGTCTGGTGTACCTTTCCATACGTGCCTGTGCCTGCATGACAGTTCTAAACATAGTGGAGGTTGACATACCTCCTTGGGCACGTCGGCCAGAGGCAGTACGGCCACGGATGCCCCCACGAGAACCCATGGGCGACTGTCTGCGTGGTACCATTGGAGGCCTCTGCTCATGGCTGCCTTGTGGGGATGCATGTACCACAGGTACCACATTACCCTGATCTATGCCCACTGCTGACTGTCCATCACCTAGGGACAATGGTGACAAAGGATGTAATGGCAGGATGACTGTGCGCATTGACGGGGTTGAAAGCTGTGTACTGTCAATTGGCTGACCAATGGCGGACCCAGACACACCTTCCTGCACCATTACAGACATTTCATCATCATCAGTACCTGGGGCACAAGATTCAGGTTCCCTGCTGCAGGTCACCAGAGCAGCACCAGAACCTACGGGAGGAAAACATGGAACACAGATTACAGTCTTAATACATATTTGAAAGAGACGCACTTCAATACTAATGCACACATTCAGAAATGGACACTAACACACATGCACACTTGGGCACAGGCACACTTGCACACATGCACACCCCACAGTAAACACACACATCAGTACCGTGTTACACTACTCAATTTACTACCTGTCAATTACAGTTATTGTGAGCACAGTCACCAGCATGTCTACTACAGAGTTACACTACTCTTCCTAGTTTTATAAATTGTTTTACAGATAATGTTAAAAAGACTCACCAGCATGTATGGCCTGCCTCATTGCTAGATGGGAGGGACCTGGAAGTGTGAAGAGAGTAATGTCAGTGGGCACATGTGTGCCATTCGTTTTGCACATCATACAGTACAGTAGTACACTAGTTCCCTTATACACATCAGCTGCACATCATGTCTGTATATATATCATGATGACAGATACATACCACATGCACACCTTATGCGTGCATGAAGTAACAGCGTACAGAACAGTCAAATGTACATACCAGGAGTTAACTCTAATCTCACCCTTACCTCCCTTCAAACGTCAACTTAAACTGTACTTCCAAAACCACTGGCTTTGTTCTTCTTGGAGTCCAGGCTAACGTCCCTCTCCCTACCCTCTCTTCACCTTTAACCCCTCATTGTGCATAGAAACTAGCTTCTACCCTGTTTCTTTCACCTTGATGTCCTTCTATGCTCTGACCTACTTCTCCCATCCCTCCCACCTCCTCTTGACTGTCTTCCTTCTTTTCCTCACTTCCCTTCTTGACTCCTGCCTCTTCCATATCATTGTATGTGTCATACTCCTTCTACTTCTCTACCCTTCTGAGCCCTAACTATTATGTATATGGCTTTTGCCTTATTGCATAACCATTATGCTTTAGGTAGGATTGCTTTGAAACCAACGGTACATTGTGTATGACTCTAAACTGTTTGACTTCCTTACATGTATGTTGATTTAATTAACAGGCTGGTGTACAATTCTATTATGTTGGCTGTCTGTATTGACAACTTGTCTGTCTGCCTTTATTATGTTATGTGTGGAGCTTTTCTCCACAGGCCTCTACTGAAAATGAACTTATATCCAGCTAGACTATCTGGGTCAACAAATGTAAAAGTAATAACAATAAATGAATATGGCATCTTACCTGCACGCTGTCTTGCTGCTGTGTGGATCCAACCTCCATCAGGATGCATGATTGTTGCTGTTGTTCTGGGGCTGGATCCACAACACTTAGCAGTAGCCCCTCCTGTCTGGTGAGGGGGGGATGTGTGGCCACCCCCCCCACCTGTGGCAACCTGTTGCCTGCGGATATCTGCAGCACGCTGGCGGACATTTCTTATCAAATCACTGCAGTGATGTCTCACCTGCTCATATGTCCTATCATGCATGCCAACATCATTTATCCTGCTAACGAGGTTTTGCCACAGTGCAGACCTCTCCTGCTGATTCTGGGTGGTGTGTGAGAACAGGATGGCATAGTCACGCACCAGGCTCTGGTGGATCACGTCATCCTCTGCAGCAGAGTAGGCAGGATTCCCTTTAGGTGCCATGTCTATCTGGAAAGGTACACAAACAGGTTATCAGCATAGTATCTCAACAATACATGGTACACATTCTATACAGGGAGTGTTAACTTCTACTTATTACTGATTGGTTAAAACCTGATTACAGTGTAGCTATCATTCTATGTCATTTGTACTAAGTACTTGGCCTTCAGACCAGTTGTTTTACATTAGGGAGGTTGGTGGCAAGCAATGTGGTGGCAGGACACATATCTTTCATCCATTGAAGTTGGGAACTGCTGATTGTGGGCCCAGTGTACAAGTGTATTACTTCTGGTATGGGCAGTTGGCCTTCAGGCCAGTTATTTAACATTAACGAGGTTTGTGGTCTGCACTCATGTGTGACAATAGGCTGTACTCTGCCATTCATAGCTGGGGACATCTGGTTTCAGGTTTATAGTGCCTGCATATCTGAGCTGTATCTTACTGACATTGCTACACCTTGTTTGTTGTAGCAAACACTACATCCAGGCCTCCTGGATCTACCTTTGTTTATATGCTTGTTATCTGTTAGCTTGTTATTTCACTGGTATGCTACTTCCACATAGTACACATCTTCTCAACACATCTGTGACTCACTACTGTTATCTGCATTGCTTACTGTACGTACTTCCATGTTACACATGACAGCAAGTGACTGCTTGTCATTGTTGCATTTACTTAATTGTGACACATTGCACTTAGGTTACCTGGCATTTGCTCACTGACACTTTTATATCAGTCAACAGTTGTAGGTAATGTCAGTACACCCTCACTCCCCACTGGACCTTGTTTTCAATCATTAGTGATTACAGAGTTCACAATAGTATTCTAGCATGTCCAGAGGTCAGTTGTCAGTTCCTCCCCAGTCCAGCTGGTGAGTGAGGTACTCCAGAGACAATGTTAGAACAGATGCATGTACACAGACAACCCCCTCCTCCTAACAACAAATTCAAACTCATGTGAGTGATGCAACCATATACCAGACTGGAGGCTAGGCTCTGTCTACTCAATACTGCCATAACCAGTCAGGTGGCAAAGGGGATCACTCACTACACTTCCAGTCTCACATAGACCTACCACAACAGCGGACCTAACACATGATCACACATGATCATACTTGTAGGCTCAGACCACAGCTCTGCCTATGCAGCAGAGACCTCCTAAGCAGACATCCAGGCAACCACTACCACATAAACGAACATGTGCAACACATATCACACAAAGCCAATGTGCTGAACACTCACAGCCATTAACAGTTAACAACACACCTCATACACCTGTACTAGGTGCCTCTATCATCAGGCGCACTCACATCACGTTCACCAGGCTTAACGAGGTGAGGGTCACGGTGCAGCCTGTCAGGCACTATGACCTGCCACATAACACAAACACTCAGGTAACCCCAAGGCAGGTACAGGTATGACTCAGTCAATGTTCATGCTGCTGTGAATGGCCTGACACATTCCTCCCTGGACTACATGACATGAGACATTACAGAGCTCTCTGAGCACGTAGCCCGAGACAGTTTGACCCTGACCTTGAGTAGCATCCTACCCTCACCTAGAACGATGCCACAATATCAAGGCACAATGATCCCTTCCAACAATTGACTGACATACTGGTGTCATTCACAGGTGTGCCAATGCCTGCCATCTTGGGGTGGTATGCTTTGCTAGGGACAGCTTGCACCTGTCACCACAGTCCTATTGACATTTGGCGGAGCCTCCTGCTACACCCATAGTGCCTGTATTAGGCAAGGCTCATAAGGCAAACCCACATCCATTTGTATCACAAAGGATGAGGAAGTAAGAGTGATGCTACTCAACACTGGATGTCTAGACCCAAGGATGCACACACTCAAAACCCTACCTAGAATTCTGGACATCGATATCTGTGCAGTAACATGAACCTGTTTCAGGTTTCACAGGAGTACACCAGTACTACCACGTTATAGCTGTTACCATTCTTGTCGGCCCCAACACTTGAACAAGGGAGGGGGAGTATCAGTATTCAATGCAGATTCCCATGCCTCCACATTGGTGGCACAGTACAACATAGGTGTTAGGCCATTGAGTACAGAAGACGTAGTTGGGGACCTGGGGAAGAAACACGGTAGCGGTCTGTCATTTGTCTACCACATGGCCAACGTGGATTGACAGACATGTTATATAGCCCAGCTAATCATGACTGATTCACATGTATGGCAGGGGAGGTCATTGTGCCTCTTTACTCATCCATCATCAGGCCTATAATTGCGTACAATGCACCTTTTGGGATGTACCTAACCAGACACCTACAGCAACTGGTACAGGACAACAGTACATCATCAAGGGGATGCAATGGCTCACACAGATGTCATATGCTGCCCAGGTAAAGTGAATCCAGCTGGACTCAGTGGCATACTGCCTGTTCAGAGGCAATCTATGCGTGCCATATACAGCCATGTCCTACCTAGCAGTAATGAACGTGATGCACCTCAGGCAATCAGAGTCCCATACAGCCACATGCTCAGGAGAGCTGGACCTCAGCACTGACATACATGGACATGCTGGAGGGCATATTCCTAACCGAGAGGCTCCCTTCACTCTGTAATGAGCTCACACTACTGGTTAGGCAGAGTCCCTCATTGACTCTCTTCCATAGGAATCTGGATGAGTGGATGGAGATCATAGTTGTACCCCAGGTATCACTTCTATGTCACTGTTAGACAGAGGCACAGTATACTAAAGTCGGACAAGGGCATAGCAGCATAACTTGTGATTGGGTGGCAAAGACAAACACATTCTACTAGGCTTACCAATGCCCTAGGGCAAATAGCCTAGTATGAACCTATGAACTGTTCATTCTCAACTGTTCGAGCTCATTACAGAGTGAAGGGAGCCTCTCGGTTAGGAATATGCCCCTCCAGCATGTCCATGTATGTTCTATTCAGTCGCTTACCTCTTGCTCAGAGGTGACCTTTGCCTAACATACAAGGCCATGTCAAACCCAGATTTGATGAATATGCTTCACCTCAAAAAATCTAGATCCATCAGAGCCACAAGGGCGGCAGACTTAAACCTCGACACGGCTATTAATAGGACGTGCTGGAGGGATAGATTCATCACCCAAAGACTCCCTATGCTATGGAACAAAATCACGGTATATGTGAGGCAGAGCACCTCGCTGGCCTTGTTCAAGAGAAATCTTGACCAATGGATGGGAGATCGCAGATATACCCCAGGGATTACCTCAGTGTCACTGCTCGACAGAGGCACAGCAAAATAATGGGTATAGTTCCCCATACTAAAGGGGTGGCGTAAGCCACAAAACGATGGGCTAGGCTTGTAAATGCCCTCGGGCAGATAGCCTAGTATGAACCTATGAACATGTGTGTACTGCTATAGTACTTCTGCATATGTTGCATGTGTGTGTGTTGTGGGGGATGCACAGGTAATGGCCAGATACTTCTGCACAGGTGACACGTCTGACACATTCTGAGTGTTCATCCATACATACTGGATGTGTGCTGCCATCCAACCCTGTGATGTGGACACACATTACTCAGCCTGGATATACATATCCGAACAACACCACAAGCACAGTACACTACCTTGCTATGTATGCATGTTATTACACAGTTATTCAGTAGTTATGACAGTGATGCTATCCATGCAGCCCACTGGGCCAGTGGAAGCCACAACACACACCGCCAGCACCTTTGCATATGCTTACCACAGACATCCCACATACTGCATGTACTGTGCACACAGTTATCTAACCCAGAACAACTGCACACCACTTATTAATCCTGTCCAGTGGACTACAGATACAGGCATATTGTATAACAATAGTAGGAGGCTACTGCAGCACAGGGCAGATTCACATGACGGAAGGCATCTGTTGTCTGCAGTGTTAAGATGCTTCACATTCACCAAATGCACAGATATTGGCAACATTGTTGCAGACAGTTTAGGTCCAGGTACCCGCAGCGCCATTGTCCTACACACGTGTTATTAGTTATCCCAGATGACTGTAACCTCCCTATCCTCTCACATGTCCAGGTGAGAGCCACCCTCATCATTGCAGAACACATATCATCACTGTTACGAAATGGTATCCCTGGATGTGTGCTACATTCACCCCTGGAGGACATAGCACCACATGACAGACTGATATTAATCCCTGGCCATACTACAGGATATGTACCTGAACAGTGCCATACATACACAGTGGTCCCACACCAATGAGGAGGAACCTCTACTGACCCTGGGAACTACTGCATCATATGCACAACTGGCCTTGTGTTCTAAGCTATGGAAGTGTTAGTTATGGCCCACATGTACAACAATATTACATATGTTTATATTTCATGACTATGTACACACAACCTATCTCATGGACATACCTATAGATAGTGAACTATGATACATTTGGAGGTGTCACAGTATACACAGGATTAACCTGCTACTTTGCATTACCTGTGTTTGTGGCAGCTGTTGCTGTGCCAGTGGTGCTGCTTGCTGCTTGCTCCTTGCTGCTTGCTGCTTTTGCTGCTGGCAGTCCTAATATTTGTTTGGTTGTTTGGTTGTTTGTTTTTTCTCTGTCTCTCTCTCTCTCTCTCTTTATCCGTAGTGTTTGTGCAATGAATGTATTGCGTGAGTGTAGTGTGGGTACTCAATGCTTTTGTAGGTATCTGCATAGGTCCATGTGATGGCCTCTGCACCACTTGTAAGGCAGCATTTGCTAATTGCATGCAGCTGGGTGTGTACTGATTGCATGTCTCACTGTGATTTCAGGACACTGCTATAAAAGGGTATGTGAGATAGGCGTTGCCCTTTCAGATTGTAGGGTGTGGACCATGCTGGTATGCTGTTGACAGTGTTTTGTGAGTGTGAAGGTTAGTACATCTCCCATGCTTCATGCTGTGTTGTAGATTCAGGTTGCTGCATTTATCTTGCCTGTTCCCTGTAGTGAGTGTGTATGCATACTGACACCTACAACTATATGTCATATGTATTGCTCTATAAATATATATATATATCTGTGTACATATACATACTTTCATATATGTACATTAGCTGACATTATTGGGTACAAGCTAACAATTAGCAGGGCTGTTTCTGTTAACACTACACTAGTATGGGAATCCAGTAATTGGGACTATAAAAGTCTGCATGACATGCTTTGGGTAGTAGACATACTATATTGCCTTTATCTTCATTCCTACTATTACATGTTCCACTTATTTAGAACTATATTCCTGTATGAGAGTCATGGCTTAGTGGTAGGTCATACAGACTAGTGTTACAATGGTCTTGTGGTAGGGCCTACTAGTATGCTCATATTCTGCTTTTGAGTTGAGTATAGGGCCTATCAATCAAAGTGCTGGAGGCACCTTTAAGCAGTTAAAGGGCTTAGTAGGTCTCACAGGAGCCAGGCTGTGTTGCAGATTCTGGTTGCTGCATATATCTTCACTGTTTCCTGTAGTGAGTGTGTATGGCTACTGAGACCTACAACTATATTTCATATGTATTAATATATATTTATATATATGTTTGTGTAGATATACATACCTTTACATATGTACATTACCTTACGTTACTATGTACAAGCTAACAGGTAGCAGGGCTGTTTCTGTTCACACTGAACTAGTATGGGAATCCAGTAATTTGGCCATTAAAACTCTACCTGACATGCTTTGGATAGTACATCTCCTATATTGCCTTTATACTGATTCCTACTATTACATGTTATATTTATTTTAGCACTGTGTTCTTGTGAAGCAGGCATGGCTTAGTGGTAGGTCATACAGACTAATGTTACCAAGGTCCTGGGTTCAAGACTGACAGTGGGATTTTTTTTTTACTTTGCAAACTTTCAAAATGAGTACAGGACCTGTCAATCAAAGTGCTGAGGCCACCTTTAAGCAGTTAGAAGGGTAAGTAGGTCACACAGGGGTCAGGCTGTGTTGCAGATTCAGGTTGCTGCAATTATGTTCACTGTTTCCTGTAGTGAGTGTGTATGGCTACTGAGACCTACGACTATATTTCATATGTATTAATATATATTTATATATATGTATGTGTAGATATACATACCTTCACATATGTACATTACCTTATGTTATTATGTACAAGCTAACAGGTAGCAGGGCTGTTTCTGTTCACACTGAACTAGTATGGGAATCCAGTAATTTGGCCATTAAAACTCTACCTGACATGCTTTGGATAGTACATCTCCTATATTGCCTTTATACTGATTCCTACTATTACATGTTATAATTATTTTAGCACTGTGTTCTTGTAAAGCAGGCATGGCTTAGTGGTAGGTCATACAGACTAATGTTACCAAGGTCCTGTGTTCGAGACTGACAGTGGGAATTTATTTTTCTTAGCAAACTTTCAAACTGAGTACAGGACCTGTCAATCAAAGTGCCATAAAGGCACTTTTAAGCACTTTAAACCAGGTATGCGCTCGTTTGCTGAGCTCACGATGCACTGGCGGTGAGCTCCGCTAACACTAGCGCACACCCGCCGTAATTGCTTTGAAAGAAAAGAAAAAGGGGTGACAGGAAAGTGGTGAAAAGGGGTCACAAAGAGGGTAAGACAGTAGGGAAACAAGCGTGGGATTTGCAGGAGGGATGTAGGTAAGGCCCATAGATGCCCATGTCTTTGGCAGCAACAGCTGTGCATTTCCATGTATTTTGGTGAGACATTGGAAACCTTTCAACCCTGAGAGAGGTGTCAGGACAACATTAATATTTGTTGTAGAGCCAATTGTAATTAACTGTTTCAATGTCAAGCAGACATGTGTGCGACATGGACAGCTATGTATGGGGCGTAATTTTTTGTGGGTACAGAGTGCCCTTTTTTTTCAGCTGAGAGTGGTATGTCAGGTGAAGGATGTCGGTATAGCTGGGGAGGTAGGTTGGGTAGGTTAACAGACAAGACAGACAATACGCATACAGGGGCGGTGTATGACACACGTGGGGGGGTTACACAATTGACGGGGACAGAGGTTGGGATTTCCAAGATGCATGAGCCCACAGATGGCAACAGTGGAACTGATATCCCCACCCATAGGCAGTTGCCACTGTTCCTTCACAGCCCAGGACGGGGCTGTGCTGGGGGCTGTGTAGGCGGGGCAACGGCCGGGCCGTTAGCTGTGCCACACGAGCCTCAAGCTGGCGTAGGGGCCCAAGTACAGTGTCTTGGATCTCCCTTCGCACCACAGACCGGACACCACGGAGGGTGAGTGGACGAACCCCTCCGGCCACACTTGCAGAGGGGGGACCGGCCCCATCCCCTGCAGCCCTTCCACCCGAAGGTGGCACAGGGCCACCGGAGGGGGGTCCGGCCTGGGCACTAGTGCCAGGTGCAGGCGCCAGCTGAGGTGGGAGAGGTGGGTCCGCTGGGACCCGCCTTCCCAAGCGTTCTAGGTTTGTGAGTTGTTATGTTAGTTTGGGTTAGTGGCATTTTATTCCATTCAGATTAGTTGTAACAGCATACATTGGTATTCCCATCAAACAAACACCCAGATATTAACACCATTGAACAAGGGGCATATCAATATCACATGCATTATTTGAACAGAAATACACAGTCAAACAACATGCAGGGTTGATTAATGGCAACAGGCCATCAGATTTGCAGGTATGAACAGGGCACATGCACGAACAGACATGCATATATTTTTTAAACGGACAAATGTCCATGATTAATGAAATGTTCACATACCATTATTTAGTGGGTGTTGTTATATGGAATTATAGGGTTGGGCGGAGATAGAAAGTGATGACACATTCATATGTTACACATTGATTTACATTTGTATAAGGTACACAATTAAGTTGAGGCTGATGTTTCAAAATAAATTTTATTTGACTGTCAAGCTACACCTGTTACAAATACATCACTATCCTACTTATTTTGAATTTGATCAGATACATCATCCTGCTACACTTTGATGACAGGACAGGGGACAACTATGGCTGTTTAGTCTGTCAGATAATTATTCATTCTATCTGCAAATTGTTTACTGTGATCACCATATACAGCATTTGGCTTAGACATTCCAGATTCTGACACACTGAAATCAGTTTGGGATATTAAGTTGTACTTCCCACATGCATTTAGTTCTGTAGAAACACACTGGGGCTACTATATTCAGGGGTTATTACTACTTTATTTATTCATACATGACCCTTTCTGTCACTCTCACACATCCTGCAACTTCACAGTTCAGGTTGGTACTTCTAGGCTTTGTTCACATGTTAGACTGGTGGTGATTCAAACACTTTCCAACAGCCTCACTTCTGTCATGATTCAGCATTTCAACAGGGATATATCTCACATATGACTACCTCAGATTCTAAAGCTGTACTCTTGGGACTACTGCAGGTTACACTATATTTAATTCATGGTGGGACATCTGTATTACAGCACTGTTTAATTCTATCAATTATATTTCCAGTTACACTTGCATACTGATGAACTTGTTGCAGCCATACCTGCAGACTTACAATTCCTGCTTGCACATTATATTACTTTTAATCAATACACTGCAGTGTTCTGCTACATGCTACAGTACAATATTTATTTACAAGTAATGGGTGGGGTTATTAACCTGCATGGTGGCGCAGCCGCACCAGCCTACGGGCATGCACCTCGCGATTCATAGAGCGGACACCTGCAGCTGTAATACGAAAGAAGTAATATTGGACTACACATCTCCATGGTATCTGCTAGTTGAAATCCTTACATACATAAGTAAAATGTGACTTACTCAGTAGTGGGGCGTTGGGCATATTCCAGGCCTCCTGGATCCATTCGGTCAACTGGTTTTCCTTGCGTCGCTTCAGGTCCGCATGGTGGTGACGGACCTGCTCACCAGTGCGTGGAATGCCAGTAGCACTGGTCAGATCACGAGCCAACTGGTCCCATGCCTCTGCCCTATATGCTCCCCATGAGACCTGGCCCTGCATGAGTTGGGCCTCGTGATGATGGACAAGGAGCCAGACCATGTATCTGGACTCCTCAATGCCCCAACGCTGTGCTCGAAAGCAACGTCCCTCACCTACTCCACTCATTCTGACTGCAGCTGTGTTCTACAATCGTTTCTGCTGTGTATTCCCGCCTATGGGGCTTATATATGCCGCTTTTCCCACACATTTCTCTGATTGGCCATTTTGGAATTGTATCTACTTCACTGAAAATGCTTTCTCATGCTCCATTCTGGATTTTATCCCATATATATGCTATTTCTGCATTTCATGGTATTGCTGTCATGGCTTAGTGGTGAAGTACCTTGACTCTAGTGCATGGTATCCTGGGTTCGACTCTGGCAACTGACTTTTGATTTTCCTGACAGAAATGAGTTGAGGACCTGTCAATCAAACATGCCAAAAGCACTTTTAAGCATTTAAAACCAGGTCTGCGCTCGTTTGCGCGGAGGTAACGCATGCGCACTGGCAGTTAGCTTGTGGGAGCGGTGCGCAAACGGTGTGCGCTGGGATAAACCTTAATTGGCTAGTGACACACATGTTCAGCTAAGCACAGCTAGTTGCAAACGGTTTCAGCCTATTAAACCGGTGCTTAGCAAAGGGCACACAGTTTGCAGCTTTTTAAACACTACTCAGCTACGGGCACTCCATCTCACAGCAGCTTAGCTATCAGTACATTTCTGACTATTTTTATTATTGTGTTACTTCGGAATATATGCTCCATTTCATTCCATTTTACAAAAGGGAATACATTTACATTTGTACAATACTGTCAGGGGGCTTTTTAGTTAGTGCTTATTTACAAAAAAAAAAAGGTTGTTGTGGGGGCTCGAACCCTGCCTGCCTACTCTTAGGCCGGCAACTCTACCGCTAAGCTATTACTTCTTGGCTTACTTTGCATATTTAGTTCTTATATCCTTTTCCACTGACTGCTAACTGTGATTGCGCTAGTAGCACACCCGCGCACACGGGCGCACACAGTAGCAAACATTTACGGGGTTAAAAAAAAAAAAAAAAAGGTTTTAATTTAATTTTATAACATCTCTTCACTTTATACAGTGATGGTCTATTGGGGCATGTGTTGTGTAGTGTGTTTATTCACATTTCCATGGCTGTTTACTTTCAGCCATTCTAGTCTTCCGGGGGCGTGTCCTCTTGCAGGGCTTAGCCTACAGACACGCCCCCTACTCTCTTACACGGACCGTGTAAGAGTTGCTAGTGTGATTCAGCATGCCTCATGCACCTCATGCATATGCATGACATGCTGACATCACACAGTTTCACTGCAGCCTCCGTGTAAGAGTTATAACTCTTACACGGAGGCTTCCTGAATTTGGCATTATGTTTTATTGGACTCAGAACTTAACCGTAGTCTTTTTCCAGTTGTGTTACGATACATATGTTTAACACTTCTGCATGTGATGTGCTGCATTTTTTAAAAACCTTTTCTTAGGATATTAACAGAGGTTTAAGTCAAACTATAGTTGTAAGAAAAAAAATGTGGAATTGTTGCTAGTGGAAAAAGTGTGGAATTTCTAGAAACCAGTAAGACAAATAACCTAAGGAAGAATGTGATGATAGATAAGGATGGTGGAATTCTGTTTCTGGATAACCAGGATAAACTTAAGAGGGTCTAAGGAAATTGGTTAAGCTTTGGCAGCTCTTTGATGTGGTGCAGTACTGAAGGTTACCAAGTCCTGGAGTAGTAACAAAGCTCAAATCAAAACATTGTATGAGTAATGGGACACATGAATCCACTCAGAGTAAGGTATTGAAACTTCTGTGGTGCCACTGAAATTTGCATCTGCAATTTTGTTTTGCAGATTTTGCAGTTTTCATCAACTTCTCTACAATTTTCTAAATAATATGTGGTATTAATTAATTTTTTTTTTTGCTCTTCATAGAACCTCTCCCAGTGGTCCCTTTATCTGGACCCATTTAGCCTATTTGTTTTACAAGGTCAGAGCCAAGGTGAAAACCCTACAGTCCATTCATTCCTGTTCAGGTATCATTGTTGGCTCATCTGTTGTGCAGCCATTAGAGAGAGAGAGATGGTAAGGAGTGAGCAAGCTTGCTGATCATGTTGGAATGGAGACAGCACTCATATTTTGTGTTTAAAAGTTGGTATCCCACAATTCCCTTGGAGTAGATGGGGTTATGAAATTATGCATGCAAATTTTATGTTAATCAGAGTACTGATTTTTGGTCAGTTGTACCTATTTTTCAAGGACCTTTGTCCAGATTTTTTATGATTCCAGGTTGAGAGGTATAATGGGAACTCTATACTCCAGGAATAACTATATATTGTGTCAGTAACCTTTGACACTAAAACACAGATCGTTAGTACTCTATGCCACCACTAGATACCAGGGATACAGTACTTTTTGATAGTACCCAAGTCTGAAAAAATACTGGAGTAAGAGGGTTTCAAAGTTTCAAATCATGCACCATTTGCTTGTCAAGCAGAAGACTTAAACCAGTCCACTGATGTATCAGACAAATTATTTCCTCTTATAAAAAGTATGAAACTGCAATGTGAAGTATTACTTGCTGATTATAAAGACTGGAGAATTACAATTTATTTTTTATTTATTTAACATTTGTTGACCGGGAAAGTCCGACTAGGTTCCACAGATCCTGGGGAGAAATGTTCCAGAAGCATGTCTTTAGAATGTGGGAGGAAACCGGAGTACCCTGAGGAAACCCACGCGAACACAGGGAGAACATGCAAACTCCACACAAAAGGCACCCCAGCTGAGAATCGAACCGGAGAACCTCTTGCTGTGACGTGACAGCATTAACCGCTGTACCACTGCGCCGCCCAAGGAACAGGGCATATATATAAAGGCTAATAGCAGGGGCTTTCTGCAAAATTTGTGACAGCTGAAAGGAAAGTGGATGGGGATGTGCCAATCTGGGTGAAGAGTTTGGGACAAAGCAAGGAGGAACACTAGATGACACCAGTGAGGGTTTTAAATTACTATTAAGCCTGAAACTCAAATGTATGTCATCATTAGTTATTGATTGCAATCTTCACAGATTTACCAGCAAAACCACAAACTCTATGTAGAATAGACCAAAATGTGATGAAAAAATTATAGATATTTTGCCATATCCCAGACAACTGAGAGCACCTTTGTCCCTCACCCACACACACATGCATGCACCACAGATGTAACCATAAATAACAGACACTTGTATGACTATGTCTCTTTACTTCAAATCATTTATTGTGATAAAAATATGTAAATAACTACCACACAGGAATTTATTTTTCTCAGCTTACCACTATCAAAATACAGTATGCAACACACTGCACTCCTTCCCCCAAATACCTGTCAATGCCTTATTTTAAGGATCAAAGAGAAAGATAAATAACAACTGACAGAGGACCAAAACCAGGAATTGATATTTTCTTCATATACTTAGAAAGTTGCTAAATATCATGTTTTGCATTAGCATGCATTTTCAGAAGGTTAAATGAGTCTTAAATGCCTGTCATCAATTAGTGACTGTAAATATCACTGATTTGCCAAAATATAATTTTATAAGAAAATTTGTAATATGGGTCAAAATTAGGAACAGTTTAAAGCTTCTGTATCTCCCCCACCACACACAGACACACACACATACATACCTCTCTCTCTCTATATCTGTATATATATATATATATATATATATATATATATATATATATATATATATATATATATATCTGTGTGTATATATATATATATATATATATATATATATATATATATATATATATATACAGATATATATATATATATATATATATATATCTACACGCGCACACACATATGCAATTTAAGTACTCATCATTTTACATTCTGGCAGTAGTGGCAGCATACCTGTAACAGCAGCAAAAATGAAAAAAAAATATTAAAAAAAAGTATTCCCACTTGCCTGTATCAGCAGTTGCACAATCACTAATTTTTTTCTTTTCACTTTTAGGCTATGGCTGTCTCAGGAAGGGATCTTTGTTGTTTTGTTCACCAAGTGTACATGTAGTATACACTTTGTAGTAACCTTGATGAATCCCTGTTAGTATTAAAAGCTGCAAGAATATCAGTAGGAAAACTAAAATTAGGAGGAAGAAGGTGTAAGTTATGCCTGAGTTGTGTGTTCACTCAGAACAGTATGCACTTAGTGTAGGCATTATTGAATCCTGGGGATTTTTTTCCTTTTTATTTTTTCAGATCACTTTGGAACTTTGCACATACTTGGAATTCCAATCGTAGTTGCAATTATGGTAACAGTAAATTTAAATTTTGTAAATAAAAATGTAATTGAAACAGTAACGCAGTTTTTCTTTTTTTGTTTTTTACTGGAGGAGGCCCAGCAGCCAGTACCACAATCCACCTCGGGTTGAGTGAACAGTCAGCACCAGAAAAGCATGAAGGAGTTGAAGTATATGCTGCAAGGTCAACAGAGCCATCTACTAATAAAAGAACTTAAGCATTTTTCTTTCGCAATCCTCATGAGTTATGACTCTTCAATATCTTATGGGCTTTTTCTTAGGTCATCTTGCACCCCAGTTGCAACTGTGTCAGTTCAAGTAGATAAATAGAAGAGGTTTATATTTTATCATTTTTTTTTTGTTTGTCTTAAACCAAAACACTTAGATTTAATGCATTCTACAATCAGAATACATCTATAACACTTGCTACCCTCTATAAATCATGTAATGGATGGCCAACTCAGAAAATTGTGAAGGCAGCTTAAATACTTAAACAAGAAAGCACTCAAAGATCTGGCACATCTGAGAAGTATGAGGACAAGCTTACTAACGCATAAGGTGAGATTTGTTTAAAATTTCCTAAGCTAGAACCATTGTCTTTGCTCTACACACCTTATGAAAGTTTCTACTTTGGTAATACAGCAGCATTATTGCACTTACAGATTTCAGCTAAAGCCCGAGTTTTTCTAGCAGTCATATAGCAATTCACTGGAACTTTTCTTTTTAAATTGCTCAGTGTTCTGTAGCTCCAGGCCAGTTTTACTTTATATTATTAGTTTCTCGGAATTCAGAAAGGGCTAACCTGACTGGTAAGCCTTAATGTGAGCGTTCCGTCCTTCACAGTCACCCTTTCCAATTTAGAGATGGCCCTACCACAGTGTTTTTCCACAAGCAGAAGCATCAGCATGGAGATAGATCCCACCAGCTGTGGAGTGTGGTAATTACTCAATCCATTGGAACAGCTAGTACTAATTAGCCATGTGCTCTCTTCCCTGGAAATGCCTGCAGCTACTGATTTATGCTGCCAAGCTATTTAGAGACTCACTTGGCTACGTAAATTATCATAGCTGGACATTTAATTCAAACAAAATTGGAGGTCACCTACTGACGTCAATGGTTGAAATCGCATTGCAGGTAAGAGCAGTAGAGATGTATGGGTGGAGATTATGTGAATATGTGTGGCAGTGTGCAGTGCATGACTGCAGGGGCATGAATGAGGTTGGATTACTCTGTGTGTGTGTGTGTGTGTGTGTGTGTGTGTGTGTGTGTGTGTGTGTGTGTGTGTGCCTGGGTGGTCACAATAAAGGAGTTATGTAGGGGAATCAAGAGTGTGCCTGTCTGTGTATATGCACATGTGATTGTGTCTGCTTGAGATGCCGAGCTACTGACTTTCTTAGAGATGGCACCCATCTTACATTCACACTATGATCATCTTCACAGAGGACCAGTTTGTGCAGTTGTGTAGCTCATAATGTAGTGGAGGTCAGCACTGTAGAATGAAAAGTAACTACTTTTTTTCTTTTTCAAAATACATGTTGTCTTTATGTGTGACATTGTCAAATGCAATATTAAAAATAATGTGCTCCCCTACTTTTTGCAGTCACAAGGCTTTCTATAAATGCAGTAGGCCTTTTACAGTTCTGAAAATACACTTTTTAATATTATTTAATAATAACAAAGCAGGCATTAGCTACTGTTTTCAGTTTGTGGCCATCATTACTGTTTGCTATGTTTACACACACACAAACATCTTTACCATGTCTTTTTATCAATAATGCTTCAAGTGTGATCTGATTAAACACAGCAATATCTTCTCCTCCAACTTAGGATCAACCAGTTCGCTTTTGTGAAGAGTGCTTTGAATGTTCTCTTCTGGTACAAGAGAACAAATCATTCCAGCATAATTTACTGCTGGTTTAAGCTTACTTTTCCAAACAGAAATCCTTTGTATCAAGTACCAGAGCAGACCTACAGTGTTGCAGATTCAATAATCTGAATGACTAGTGCATCGTGCAATGGTAAAATGAACTCCCCAAACTGCTGATTATGTTTCTGTTCTAATAATTAACATAGGATCAGCTGATAGAAAAGTATCAGTAACACATTCAAGCTGCTCTGTCATTATCTATTGAAATTCTCCCACAGCATGACTGTTTGAGTACAAGACGGGCACATTTTGCTATAAATAATGACCATTCTGCAATTACCTTGAGTAAACATTTATAAAACACCAGCACAATTGAGAATAAAGTGAAACTCTCTGTAAACTAAAGAGATACCTTTCAACCTCTTAGAGCAAGAAATCTGGACAAAGCCATAAGTGAAAGTTGGGCAAAGGCCCGAAAATAGGCTGAAATTTTAAATATTATTCTTCTTACAGACTTAGAAAGCTGATTGAATAACAGGTTTTGCATTAACATGAATTTTCTGAAGGGTATGAAGTCTGAAACTCAAATGTCTGTTATTATTTTCTAACTTCAGTCTTTAATGATTTGTCACTAATTTGACAGAAAACCACAACTTTAGGAAAAATGGACCAAAATATGAGGCAAAAATCTGGACATTCTGCTAAAATCCGCACAGTTGAGAGGTATGAAAAACAATATAAGACAGATGCCAGTTGTAAGCAGAGGCAGAACAGTCAGTGTGGTCATAGGTTCATAGGTTCATACTAGGCTATCTGCCCTGGGGCATTTATAAGCCTAGCCCGATTGTGTTTGGCTTATGCCACCCCTTGATTTGAGTATACTGTGCCCTTTTTAAAGTTTAGTTTACTGTGCCTCTGTATAATAGTGACATGGAAGTAATCCCCGGGACAAACCTATGATCCCCCATCCACTCATCAAGATTCTTCTTGAAGAGAGTCAGTGAGGTGCTCTGCCTAACATGAATTGGAATTCTATTCCAGAGCGAAGGGAGCCTCTGGGTTATGAATCTGTCCCTCCAGCATGTTCTATTTATTTCTGTGCTGAGGTTCAAGTCCCTCGAGCGCATGGCTCTAAGGGATTTAGATTTACTGAGGTGGAGCATGTCCATTAATTCTGGGTTGGGCATAGCTTTATATGTCAGGCATAGATCGCCTCGAAGTAGGCGGTATGCAATTGAGTAGAGCTGGAGATTTTTTTAACCGAGCAGCATATGGCATCTGTTTGAGTCCCTTGATCCTCCTGGTGAGGTACTTTTGGGGTCTTTCTAATTGCTGCAGGTGTCGGGTAAGGTACATCCCAAAGAGGGCATTGTATTCTATGATGGGCCTGATGAGGGATGAATAAAGGGGCACGATTACCTCTCTTGATCTAGATGTGAATCCTTTCATGATGAGGTGGGCTATGTAGAAGGTCTTTCTAACCACATTGGCAATGTGGTTGTCAAAGGAGAGATTGCTATCAACTTGGGTCCCCAAATCCCTAATTACTTTCTCTGTACTTAATGGGTTACCACCTATGTGGTAATTTGTGGGCACATTGTTTTTGCCAAAGGGTATGACTATACACTTTTTGGCATTTAGCTTTAGACCATGGCTCTGGCACCAGTTATCCATCTCTGTGAGACCTTTTTGAAGGATGTTTGTGTCAGCTGGAGAGTCGATTATGGCGCCCAGTTTGCAGTCATCTGCGAACTTGGTGAGTCATAGTCCTCCCACATTGGCCTGTACCTCAGAAAAGTAAATACCGAACAAGAGAGGTCCCAGGACAGAACCTTGTGGGATGCCACTTGTGACCGGTTTCGAGTCTGACATGGCTCCAGCAACTCTGACTCTGTGGGTTCTGTCTTTGAGCCAGTTTGCGACCCATCTTGTGACATAGGGGTTTATATTTAGGCTGGATGGCTTATCTATGATGCCCGAGTGGGGTATTGTGTCACATGCCTTTGCAAGGTCCAGATAGGCTGTGTGGACTACCTTCCCTTCATCTATGGCCTTGGTGACTGTTTCAAAGAAGTCAACCAGGTTCAAAAGGCAGGATCTGCCCTTGACGAAGCCAAATTGGGTAGGATCTAGTGTCTGTAGGTCCCCAATGTCTTTGTTTATGAGTTCCATGATGATCCTCTCCATAGCCTTACATACTAGGCTAGTCAGGCTTATGGGGCGATAGTTTCCAGGGTCCGCAGAGGCGCCACCTTTGTGGAGTGGGACCACTGTTTTTGTACGCTATTCTTTGGGCATATATCCTGTAGTGAGGCTGAGATTGTACAGCAGTTTTACTTGAGGGATTAGTTCTTCTTGGAGTTCATGAAGGACACAACCTGGGATGCCATCTGGTCCCATGGAAGCAGTGTTTTTTGCTTTGGAGAGGGCGGCCTTCACCTGAGTATCAGGGATGTTTGGGAGGCTGCACTCTGCCGGGATAGATACTTGCTCTTTTGGGGGGGTGGAGAAGTTTGCACTGAACCTGTCTGCCAGGATATTGGCGATGTCTGTGGGTTCAGTGTATTTTTTGTCATTTAGAATCAACTCAGAACAAGTCTGGGAGTTGCATCCCAGGTTCCTAACATAACTGAAAAAAGCCTTATGATTGTCTTTAGTGTCCTGTGCAATTTTTCTCTCAAAGCTGGCCTTGGAGGATTTTATGAGGGATCGTCATTTTTTGCTAGTACTGATCAAAGATGCCTTCCCTTTTAGGGATTTTGCTCTATCATGTAGTAGCTTCCTCCTTCTGTTGTACAGTTTATTTATGGCTGGGGTCCACCAGACTGGACGCCTGACTTTGGATGATTGGGTCTTGATTTTGTTTGGGATAGCATGATCCATGCATTCCTGGAGATGTCCGTAGAATGCATTTATATAGGATTCTGCAGTTTGGGCTGTAGTTTCCACTGGCCCTGGGGCCTTGAAGGATTCCACTTCAGTTTTGAGAAGTGTGAAATTCGCTTTTGAGATGTTTTTCAGTGTGGTTTTCTGGGCTGGGGTGGGGTCGGGATGTGGATATCCAGAGAAATTAATTTACGGTCTGATCTTACCAATGAGGGATACACTTCTGGTATGGAGCATGGAGTCCCCATGTTGGTAATGATCAGGTCTAGTATGTTTTCTCCTCTTGTGGGAGTGGTGACTAGTTGTTCCATAGCATTTTAGTTTATAAATTCCAGGAACCTTTGGGCTAAGGTGCTGGGGCTTGAGTAATGCTCCCAGTCTATGTTTGGGTAGTTGAAGTCACCCAATATAATGGTGTTCGGAGAGATCTTAGTGTTCTCCAATGTTTTCAGGAAAGCCGAGTGGGATTCCTGACTTTGAGAGGGTGGTCTGTAGGGTGCTATAAACTGAAAAACAGTCTTGCCCACTGTCAGTTGCACATGGATGGTCTCCGATACTTCGTGCACTGCCACTAACCTGGAGGTATGGATATCCTTGATAAATATGGAAACTCCCCCTCCTTTTGTGGTTCCGTCCGGGTTTTGTGGCCGAAAAGCATGATAAGAGGTATAACCTGGTAGTGCTGGGGTGCTCTCTGGAGCCTTGAACCAGGTTTCTGTCACTGCACAGATATCGATGTTCTCCATACTGAGGAGAGCTTTGAGTGCATGCATCTTGAGGTTAAGACCTCTGGCATTTAGCAGCATTACCCTTAGTTTCTTGTTCCTTGTGCTGTCTATGGAGGTGGGTTTGACTTTTGAGCCTTGCCTAAAAAAGGCACTATGGGGGTGGCAAGAGCCTTTGCCAATATCCAAAAGCCCAGGGGTGACAGGTGCAAGCCATCCCTAGCAAAGCATCGTGGCTTGTCGTGCATGTCATCCCAGGCTGACAGACACTGGATCCCCTTTGAATGACACCAAAATTTAGCCAATTGTTAAAATCGATCATTTTGTCTTTATACTGTGGCATCATTCTAGGTGAGGGTAAGATGCTGCTCAAGGTCAGGGTCATACCGGCCTGGGCTACATGATCAGAGAGCTCCTCTATGTCTCTTTTCATATAGTCGAGGGAGGTACGTCTCAGGTCATTCACGCCAGCATATACAATGACCGAGTCATATTTGTATTTGCTTTGGAGAGATCTGAGTGCTTGCATTATGTGGCGGATCCTAGCACCTGACAGGCAGCTCACTGTGACCTTCTCTTTATTCAGCCTGGTGAGCAGGATGTCAGTGTGTCTGACAATAGAGTCTCCTATTACGAGGGTATCAGGTGTGTTATTCAGTCTTAAGGGCTGTGACTGCTTGGCACACTGACTTTGTGTGCTATGTGTTGTACATGTTTTGTTTTGGGGTAGTGTTTGCTTGGATGTCTGCTTTGGAGATCTCTGTTGCTTAGGTAGATTTTTATTTAGAGCCTCTGAGTATGTTTTTGTGTTTTTATGTGTTTGTTTCGCTGTTGTGGTGGGACTATGTGATACTGGAATTGTGTTGTGTGAGGTTACCTTCTCCTCCTGACTGGTTACACCAGTTTTGAGATGAGAGAGCTCAGCCTCCAGTTTGGCTATATGGTTGCATCTCTCACATATATTTGAACCTGTTTGGAGGAGGAGAGGGTTGTCCGTGTACATGAGACAGTTGTAACATTGCCTCAAAATTCCCAGATTCACCAGCTGGACTGGAGAGGAAACCATTGACTGACCTTTGGACATGCTAAAGTAATATAGGGAACTGAATTAAAACGGTCCAGTAGGGGACAAGGTAATCGTAGTGAGTATAAGAGTAAGTAGTGCTTATGGGTTATTAGTGCTAACTTGTAAGATTACTTATTTGGACCAGTGAGGGGCCTTAGAATGAGAATATGGTGTTTAATTTGAGAGATAGAGCAGTTCTAAGGGAAAAAGTGAAGAGTAGACTTTGTGGAGTCAGGAATAGGTTAAACCCAATTAGGCGGCGCTGCCCGATGTTGCGCTATGTGCAAAAACGTGCAAAACCGCGCAAAAGAGGGTTTTAAGAGAGGGAGATCAAGGAGTTTGGAATTGATCCAAAATGGCCAATAAAACTACAGTTTCAAGACAGTAACCACTCCCACAGGGGCAGGCAGGCTGCTCAATGTTTATCACTGCCACTGATGAACACAGAGACTTCCCTTTAGCCCAAGCAAACAATGGCCTCCAAGAAACTTACAAACAGTTCAGAACAGCAAATCTGTAACTGAACTTTTTTAAATCTCAGAAAAGTGGGAAAAAAGCAAGTTTTTTTTGTTTTTTTAAGGAAATCAGAGTTCTTGTCCTTACAGACTTAGAAAGCTGATTGAATAACAGGTTTTGCATTAACATGAATTTTCTGAAGGGTATGAAGTCAAAACTCAAAAACAAGGTCAGACTTCCTAAAAGGCTACTGTACATCTGATTTTATAACAGCATACCTTTAACAGTCCAAAATTTTGCATAATGTCCTAGATTTTAGCACATATTTTGTCATGTCCCTTTATTTTTTTATTTCTGGTAAATCACAGAGGATTACATAATCAGCCAATAATGCAGACATCAGTTTCATATTTATTCTTTAAAATAATGCATATTTGAAGCAAACTCTAGTTCTATTAACTTGTAAGTGAATTAGAGTTGTTGTTGTGTCTTTTGGCTTTTTCCCGGTTAGGGGTCGCCACGGCAGAACTCCGGTCCGCTAATGATTGGCAGTAGATTTTTACGTGCAGAGTTGCCAGCCCTGACACACAACCTTCAACGAAGGTATGCCCATTCATGCATGTCTCCACACAAAGGACACTCTAGCTGAGAATCGAACAGGACAATGGCTTACTGTGAGGCGACAATGCCACCGCAGCACCACCATAATATTTAAAAAATATCCATTGAGCAAAGAAGTTAAGAGGTATACACAATGGCATAACATGCTGATGTTTGACATGAATTGGTTGTGCTGTCTGTAACAGCAAGCATGCCGTTTACAGATAGAAGCATTGGTGTACCAAGTAGGTGTGTATATCTGACACACCTAAGGGAAGGTGATAAAGCATTACACCCTACTTGTTTGTTGTAAACTGTGGTTTCTTTATCTCCCTGTAGCCATGTAAGTCTCATGTGGCACCCTCTTTGGCTGAACAGCACTAGTAGCCTGGCCTTAAGCTTCGTACAGGTAATAAATAAAACCATGTAAAACCGGAATTTAAAGGTGCCCCTCATTATTTCATGGCAGCCTATTATTTAAGTACCAGAACTGGAATTTTCTGCAAAACTGAGCATGCAGAGTTATGATTCTGTCTACTGATCTCTTTCTCATCTATAATGCAGTTCTTAGATCCCATACCTCTTTGCTGCGAACAGCTGGGGAATGGGAAGAGATCTTTTCCTGACAAGAAAAACTTGCTATTGGACCCCATTGGTTTAGGTTTATAATATTTCCAGAAAGTTTAAATTGAACACCACCTCAGATTTCTGTGCTGGCAAGTATGCAGGACAGATTATAGCAAATAAAAAACGATGAGACATGATGTTGATAAAATGGTATACCTCTGGGGCTCTTATGGCTACAGTCCTCTCTGGTTATGCTGACACACAGCATTAAAAGGAACAGTTTCCTGATCTTGAAGCTCTGCTTAATATGCAGTGCAGAAGGCTACATTTCTAGCCCACATATTAAGCAGGCTGCAGATAAAGTGTGTGTGTGTGTGTGTGTGTGTATATGCGGGTGTTTGTGTGAGATGCCACAGCTGTCCAGAATGTTGCAAATACCTGATCTTTCACTAAATAATGATTTGAGTTTCCAACTTCACATCCTCCTGAAAATGCATGCTAAACAAAACTTTTATTCTAGAAACTTTGTAATTTTATACAAGCAACTTAGCAACTTTTTAAATTTGTCCCTATTTTTGGACATTTGTCCCCAGTTTTCTGTTATGTGGTGGAGGGGTATGAGCCAAAAAGCATGTGTGTGTGTGTGTGGGGGGGGGGGGGGGGCTCCACCAACAGTTTATAGATTAATGGAAGTAAAGCAGCACTCAGGAAGCAAAGCAGCATTCAGACTCACTGTGCTGTATGCAGCCTTGTCCTGACATCTTTACTGTCATTTTACTGGGACTCTGAGTAGTTGCAGCAGGAAGTTGGAACTGCTGGCAGTTTTTTGGAGTAAAACCATGCAATCACAGGTAAAACAGGGCACTTGAGGCATATATGGTCTAATTGTGGGAGACCAGTATTTGAGAGAATTTCACTTCATGGGCATAAATATAGCATCAAATCCTTCGATATATAAGCAGGAGATGTGATTCTAAATGTGAAATGTGATTCTAACACTAATAGCATATTTAATGATCTTTTATTGTATGCAGAGCAAAATTAAAAAAAAAAAAATACATAACCCAACTTGGCATGATCCAACAAAACTTGAATATAGAATGTTAATGAAAAAATTCCAATGTTTCAAAATGGCAGCTTTGCATAACCACACCTTAGTTTCCTCCATGCCGATCATATCTCTGTCCTCAACACACCAACATAATAACTTGCATTCTTCTTTTGCTTCTAACTATGTTAGGCTGCATCGGGCACCAGAAACACTTTGCAGCCAGAGTCTGCAATAGTGATGAAACATCTGTGAACTAGTTCATCTAGTAACCTAATCAGCTCATACAGAAGCTACATTCCTACCTCCTTTAAAACAGCAGGAGGACATTAACAAGGTGTGTTCATCTTATTCTTTTTGGGCGACTAAGCCTAAAGTGTCGAATGTTTTTCATAACAGTCCAGTTGACTCTTATTTTATTTATTTATTTTATATTTATTTCTCATGACCCAGTCAAAGTTTTCAGGTAAACAAATGTTAATAAATAAATACATGTATTTATATATGCATGAATGTATTGCACAGAGCTCCACACATTTGTACTTCATTATGAACTAAGACCATAGATTCATAGATTAGTACTAAGCTAACTGCCCTTGTGAACCATTTTAAGCTTAGCCAGTTATCCTTTGTGAGACTCAAACCCTGCACCTTTTGTTTGTAAGGCAAACACTTTAACCATTAGGCCATCATCCCAACCACAAAGAGTTCTAAGCATAAAAACAGAATGCACTTTTTTTTTAGAAAATATGCAAATAAAAAAATTAAAAAATATATAAAACAAATAGAAATGGAGGGTTGGCAGCCCAGCAGTATATGCACCCACAAATATCAGCCCAGTACTATATTAAGATTATAAATTCTCACCACATAGAAGAATATGCTACAACTATTTATTGTAATGAAAGTGCGGTACAAAAAGAAGATATATTATGTGGCAAGATTCCCTAAACCAGCTGATTCTTCAGTTTCCACAAATGAGCTCTCTAATTGCTAAACATTCTCATTTTTCTCCTTGTTCTACTTTAACCGTACAGATAATTACCACTACTGCATCTCCTAGTGTGGCTTCCTGCACTTTACTTTTTTAAGGTTCACATGCTTCCTTATGTCCAAGTTATCTTATGCCTCTGTTCATTTCCATTCCCATCTAAGACTATCACTTTTTTCTCTTTGAAGTGCAACAGAAACATAACTGATTCTTGTTTAAGAACATTTCTGCCAGCATTGCCATCTATCTGTTTTTTTTTCTGGACTATCCAGAAATCAAACTGATTTTCCAGTAGACCAGAAAACACTGTACTGAAAAGCATAGCAAATCTGCCGGAAAAAAGTCACCACAAATGGAAAAAAGAGGGCATTTCCCTCATCTGATGTCATGATGATGTCATAAAATTGGCGGGAAATAAGCCTAACAGGATGGGGTGGCCATGGTTATGGGAGGTACAAGGGGTGTGGCCTTAGCCAGGTTTAGCCATAATGAAGGGTTGCCAACCTACTTTCTCCTGGTAAATAAGGACGGACATTACAGACATGCTCTTCTCATTCTTCTTCTCCTTATTTGTGTGGTGTGCAGTTCCGTTTTCCTGTTTTGCTCTTATTTAAAATCTTACTCCTCTCTCTCTCTCTGTCCACTTCGTCTATTTCAGTATATCATTAGTTATCTAAAATAACAATTTCTTCCTTTCTTCCAATAATAGTCATTTCCTATCCCATTTTGTTTGCCGTGCTTTACACTTGCTTGTGTTGCCTTCCAATGAGTACTCCTCAGCTTGCTTCCTTCTATCTTTCTACCTCCGCCACATCTTTCTTTCATCCAGATCTGCATCCTAATGCACAATTTTATTAATTCTCTACACTTTTCTCATGACACTTTTGAATACTTGCCTCAATACACAGCTGAAAAAGCTGGTTAAAAACATCTGTTGCTTTTATTCAGTTGAACTCTGTATCAAATTCAGTTTTCATACCCCACATCAAGTAAGAATATTTCCTTTGTTCCTACAACAGATCACTCTAGCCATTTGATTTTCAAAAATCCTGCTACTGTGCTTAAATAAGGAAACTGACTGAATGTATTTCTTCCATTGCTATGGATCAGATTACTCTTACATATATCAGATGGGTGTAAAGGAAACTGAATCCATTCTTCTGGGAGAATTTTATGTGGAGTGAATGGACCATAATCACTATCTTCGCTAGGATTTTTTCTTAATTTTTGCTTTGTAAAAAATGCATGGCCTTGAGCAATCAATATCTGTGCCAGTGCAGAATGAAAGAAATTGAGGATGGAAGGCATTCTAGATTGGGCATTATTTTCTCATCTTTTGAACATATCTTAAATATGCAGTCTGGCAGACAGCTTAATTGACCAATGAGCTACCTTTGCCATAATTCATAAATGAAAAATACCATCAAACTATAGTTTCCTAACAGAGTGGATCTTAAAAAAATATAAACCAGGATATAGGTAACCATCTTATCTGCATAATTAATTCAACTATTTTAATCATCTTCCTTTTCTAGATAAAATAATGAAGACCATTGTAGATCTGACAGTTGGTTCAGAGATTTGAAAACAATATTTTGCTAGACATAGATCCTGCAGCAGTTGTGGGTTTGATTTTTATACCCTCTATTTGCCTACTGTGTTACTCTGAGCAAATCACTTAACTAAACATCACTTCCAGGTCACTCCTGAAAAGAGACTTTGTGCCTAGTAGGTTTGATTCCTGCAACCTCCATTTGCCTACTGAGACTCTGAGCAAGTCACTTAACCAAATGCTACTTTTGTATCAACCCTGAAAAGGCAGTGTGTGACTACTGGGCATACCTGGTTAACAAATGGGTGTTATTTTTATACTGTGGATTCTAGATTACCTTGTAGTCTAGAAGATTTTCAGAATAAACCTTGGAATTTCTCCACTGGAACTCAGGCAAACATTAAGTCTCTGTCTGCCTTAGCCAAAATACCTTGATAACTTCATACCTCATTATTACAGCACAAGCAACTTACAAACAAAAAAATTATGCAAAACACCCCAAACATGGCTTCATTTAGAAATAAAAAAGTGCTAGTGCTATTGTATAGGAAACAGTCCACTCCTTCCTCTTCATAAATGTATCTGACAAGGACATTACAGATGCATGTAAGAACTATTATGAAACAGTTGCCCCTCTCCACCTCTTCTGTTATCTACCTAAAAATGTAATAGACAAATATGTTATACATTCACATTTTATAATGATAGCCACCATGACTCAAGGATACCTGTAGCAGCACATGAGATACATAGCATAAAGGCATGACTTGTGTCAACCACACTGCACAGCATATCCACTGTGTTCACCAGTGGCTGACTTTAATGCACATCATTGAAGTGAAATACACTGTCATGTGTCCACCAGTTTTGCCATAGATAAAATGCTAAAAATGCAAGACCTATGCAAAGTCAGATTTACAAATACTCAGATATCCACAATACAATGACATCAACTTTACATGCCTGTTGCTATGTCCTTCTCCATAGCAGTAACAGTTGAGCCGCATCAGAGGTGAATAATAACATGACAGGCATATCATACAGGTCCATAACCTCACTAGGACAAGGGAAGAGAACAATGAGCCAGATTCATTTGTTCAAGCAGCACATGCAGCAGGCAGGCTAGGATTGCCCGTATCACTCAAGTTGTTAGAAACTGCCATATTATGGACACAAAGATGAATGAACCCCTGCATGGTAGACACAGTCACAGATCACAGCAATACACACATAAGGCACATCAGTGTAGGGTCTGGGGAAGGATGTGCTTGACTCAAAAGTACCCAGAAAAAGGTATAAAGATGGATGGTATAATCAGCTCCTCAGCGGACCACCACAGGACAAGAAACCTGCTCATTAAAAGCAGCCATGTTAAGGTCAGTACAGGATGTGTGCACCCATATCACAGGTATACACCAGACGACACAGGTGTGTCCATTAGGTACATCCAGCAGAAGGATTAGGAGGAATGGTTCATAACAGGGAAGGCAGGTAAATGTAACAAGTGCACACAGGACAGGACTTTGGGATACGTGGTGCAAATGGGTTACCTGCTGTTGGCCAGGGGACACAGGAGTATACGATACTTCTCAACCTGGAAACATCAAAAATCTGCACAAAGGCCCATGAAAAGTAGGTACAACCGGCTAAAAGTCTGTAGGATATTTAACATAAAAGTTGCATATATAATTATGTAACCCCACCCACTCCAATGGAATTGAGGGATGACAACATTCAAATGCAAATTGAAGAACAGACAAAATATTAAACAGAAAATATAACCAGAACAGTTTTATTTATGTTGACATTTGAACTTGTATCAATCTTTAAAATTGTGTAAAACTAAAATGCAGTTTTCTTTTATAAAAATTAAATTAACTGTTTGAAATCACATGCTAGACAAAAGGCTACAATGTCCACATCAAAAATCTGAAACACTGACATAACATTAACACATTAAAGCTAGTTTTTCAATTAATAGTAAAGGTCCACTTATGTTAGATCACACTTTTCTACATTTCTAAACAAATTAATATGTTGTTCCTAAATGTCAACTCATGCTTGATTACATAGCTGTAAAACGTATCTGATTCTGAATAACCAAATATATTGTCCTACATTATCCAGATTCAAATAAGCAGTTTCTAAAGATAAACATAAATTGGTTTTGACACCTAAATTGCTAAGTTAAGTGCAAAGCCTTAGAAAAGTCTTCTGTTGAATAAAATCATGATTAATTTTCTTTAGTTACCAAATATGAAATGTCATGATAATAAGCAATAATGAAACACTGTTAAACTGAAATGCTCTGTGTAGTTTAACAACTCATTTTGCAAGTATATTTCCACTATAATTCTATAACCAAATAACATAGCTGCATTGTCATCAACTGTAATATTGTAACATCCTCTTTTAGGGTGATAGGTTCATAGGATGATACTAGGCTACTGGCCCGGAAGCCCTTATAAGCCTAGCCAAGAATTTTGCCCATGTTCCCAAAAAGTCAGCACCTGTTTCTCCTATCCAGCAGGGAGACAGGTGGGGTCTCAGGGGTGTATCTTCTGTTTTTTCAGATGGCTAATATAGTTCAGCAATGTCTGTTTTATTAATTACAAAAATTACTTATCTAAATGCTGCAGCTCAGCCCCCCCCCCCCCTCCGACACATACACACACACTGGTAAACAGTTAATATTTCCTTTCCATTCCCCAATCTGTACTCACAGGTTGTCTCAATCTGTCCAAGTTTGAAGTCATGACAGTGCACACTTTTTAATTTCATTGTTACATATCTGAGGTCAAGAAACACATTCTTTTGTTTTAATTTAGATGAAGGTTGCATAAACTAAAATGTTCCCAATGACATATTTCCTTGTGTGCCTCATTTTGTTAGCAAAGAGCAGCTAAAGCATTTTTTTGTTTCTAGGCACAGATCTCAAATGGTTTCAAGTGGGAAGTGACCTAAAGCTCTTACTTCTGTAAAGAATTCCTCAGTGACTATATTGTCCAAGGAAGCAAATCTATCCAAGCGATGCATTTGGTAAGTAATGTAATTAATACTTATGTCATTATAACCCATCCTGTCGTGTTCCCACTCCCCTCTCTGTGGACTCTGTTCATTCATCATGATCGTGAGCCCATTGTTTTTCCCACCCCTTTGTATTATTTACAGTGCTTTCCCCCATATTTACCTTCTTTGATTCATTTACTGAACAGTATTCTTCCACTTCCCTCCGTCTTTTCACTTTGCTCAACATACTGTTTCACATCTGTCTGCTTTTTTTTTGACTAAACAGTACTACACTTCTTTAATTGATTTGTACAATCATCTACCTAGTCAAGCTCTAATTGCTGTACAAATCAAATTGTGAAACTTGAGTTGTTTGTTGAAGGTAGTTTCAGCATCAGCAAATGTTTTTTTTTTTTTTTTTCTGTCTGCCAAAATTACCTTGGATGACTCGCTTGACATGAATCTGTTTCCGCAGTATGCTAATCTCCATGCTTACTATTTATGTTGCATCTTATCTTCCACTATTCTGTCATTTCTGGAGATTTTCTTTCTAGATCTCTGCTGAAAACTCTGAGTTGCTGGTCGGCTGGTGGATGTAAAAGATCTGATGATATCAATCAAAAAGAGTAAGGAAAGTTCCTTGTCTCTGGTACCCTTGCAAATATTCCCTAGTCAGTATGAATACCACCCTATAGTATACGTGGTTTGTTTTTATTTTTACTTACCTGGAGGAGCTGGAGAAAGTAAATTTTCTCAACCTGGTCCTGGCTGCCTAGTGGTGCCTGTGGAGACTTGGAATGCTGCTGATGTGTGGTGCAGACAATTCTGTAAAAGCCGGCCTGCCTGGTGGTGCCTGTGGAGACTTGGAATTCTGCTGATGTGTAGAGCAGACAATTCTGCAAAAGCCAGCCTGCCTGCCTGGTGGTGCCTGTGGAGACTTGGAATGCTGCTGATGTGTGGAGCAGACAATTCTGCAAAAGCCTGCCTGCCTGGTGGTGCCTGTGGAGACTTGGAATGCTGCTGATGTGGGGAGCAGACAATTCTGCAAAAGTCTGCCTGCCTGGTGGTGCCTGTGGAGACTTGGAATGCTGCTGATGTGTGGAGCAGACAATTCTGCAAAAGCCTGCCTGCCTAGTGGTGCCTGTGGAGACTTGGAATGCTGCTGATGTGTGGTTCAGACAATTCTGCAAAAGCCTGCCTGCCTGGTGGTGCCTGTGGAGACTTGGGATGCTGCTGATGTGTGGAGCAGACAATTCTGCAAAAGCCTACCTGCCTGGTGGTGCCTGTGGAGACTTGCAATGCTGCTGATTTGTGGAGCAGACAATTCTGCAAATGCTGGCAGAGAGCTTAAACTAGAAACAACAGTCAACAGGCTGTGGAAAAACAACACCACTCGCAGCTGTCATGTGCTGATTCCAGAATAACATGAAAGTCTGAGAGTCTCTGACCCAATGACAGAATTGTCTGACACTAAGAAAGTCTGCTTCAGTCAGTCAAGAAGCTGCCACCATCACGCACCCTCTGATGACATGTGGGATACGCTGGTGATACATGATGACGTCAGCCACTTCAAAATGCAAATAAAAATAAAAAAAGATTAAAAAAAAATTGAGAATTGAAGGGGGCCACTGGGAATTTTTGGCACCCTCTCAAAACTGGTTAATATTGAAGAATGTGGTACAGCTGAGAGGTATGTAGTATACATTAGCCATAGCTATGCTAAGGCCAGCAGTACTTCACTACACCCAGACCACAACTGTGCACCAAGGGATAGAAGTGTTCAGATTAACCCTAGCAATAAGTGGCACATGTGACTTGCAAAACTGCACTAAGACAGCAAGCTCAACTATTGCACAACCCCAGTTCATGATCTAAGGAGGAATGGTGCATCTATTTTAACCAGCAGTGGACCAATGTCCAGAAGTATAGATATTTGGCACAATCATTTTAGACCAAGAGAGTTTCACTGCAGTTAAGTCATGGGCAGCTTAGCAGGGGGCACAAGTCATCATATTAGATGCAGACATGTTAGATACAGGATGACCTTCTTGCAGTCAGGTCACAAGCACTACTACAGAGTATATGGGTAAGACTATATGGGAAGGATTTTAGGATCGAGAGAAATCCAGCATGACCAGGATGAAATAGTACACCAGAAGAACAAACACAGACAATAGGAACAGGCAAGTTAGATGGAAAGTATATTCTTTGTAGTGCAATAACAAGTAGTGCTTCATGGAACTCAAGCATGCACATTAGACTCGGTCATGTTAAGCTCCTGATTTAATGTACCAGGGTCAATGGGACATACAAGGACACACACACATTAACTGAACTGAACATTCATTTTACACTAAAATATTCTGCCACCTCTGTCCTCACTGTCAGATCATGGAGATGGAGCCCATAACCCTGGTCATTAATTGGTTCTCCATTATGGCCTCAGGTTGCATGGAAAACTAAACAGTTTAATGCACTAATACATCAACTAGTACCAAATCCCCTAACAGTGTCTGTATCTATGTTTCTGGAATGGATAGTGGATACATCTCTGCATTCTACATATGCTTCATGTGTTCTGGTTGCTGCCTTGCTGGGTATGACCATTCATTTTGGCACTAGTTTCCAGTCTACTGGATCTCAAGTTTGTACCTCAGTCTTTTTTCTAAAATGTGTCCACATATGAGATGAGGTTTTGTAATCCTTAAGTAGAGCCATATCAAACAGCCATATAAGGCTGGACATTATGTACCTAAGAATAAATTAGGATTCTCACACTCCTCACAGTGGGGCATAAAACCAAATGGCACAGTATATATTCTATGCTGTCTTTGCTCACTTATCCTTACTTCATAAGCCATCATGCATATAATGGTAGCCATAGCATGGCAGGAATATCTACAACACCAATAACAATGCACATAAACTCTTCTTCATACTGCAGGTCTTGCATGCAGATGTGCTTTAATTTTGTTTGCATATATGTTTTGGCCACTGCTTGTATACATAAATCATCTGCATACATGCTGTATCAAACAGAAAGCTATGTAATGATGTACATGCACCAGGCTGGGAACAAAATACTATAGTTTCATTGTACTTCTATGCAGCATATGCAGAAATAATGCTGTTCCATGACTTGCTGTGCATGTTCAAAATAAATATGTGTTGTATGGCATATTTTGTCATGCTTGTGTATTTATTTATTGACATTGGTTTATCAGCAAAGTCCAGCTGGGCATAGGTGCCCTTTTTCAATGGAGGCCCGGAGAGAAAAGCTCCAAGGTATATTTAATGCAATCAATATTTACAATAACAAATTTTATAATGCAGATGTAATGAATGCATAGCATAATAGTTAGTATAATCAAATTTGTATTGATATTCAAACACAAATTTACAAACCTTGTATTGAGAAATATAATATAGTCTGAGTGCTAATACAGAAGTAGTGAAGGAACAGTAATTTGGTTGTGCTAATTAGAAGTTGGTACAGTAGTTTAAGAACTACAATAAATTGAGGTATTAGATGGGGATAAGCAGGTTAAGTGATTTAGTGCTTTAAAGGGAGGTATAATAAAGGTGAAGAAGGGTGTTAGAGAGCTATGTCCCAGATAAGGAGAAGGGGCAAAGCTAGTAGGCATACAGGAAGTTGTTTAGTAATAGTTTGAAAAGATTAAGGTGTGTGATAAACATGACTGATATAGGAATTTGTAGGAATTTTATTCAAAGTTCTAGCTACACAATTAGAATGCAGACTGACCCCCAGCAGCCCTTTGTGGTTTGTTGATGGTAAGTAGTTGCCTGTTATTTGACCAAATGGGATGAATTGGAAGACAGCGCCGGAGTAGGGGTCTAACTGTGGGGTAGGAAAATGGGGTATGGATGATTTTGCGGGTTAAGGTGACTTAATATAAGATAGGTGGTGAAGAAGCTCATTTTTAGTGCTAAACAGTGGTGGGTCGGGTAAGGTTTGTTGCAAGCGAATCTGGGAACTTTGTTATAGCACTGTTCAAATGTAGAACTAAGTGAGCCTTGCAGGTTAGTTTTGATATGGTCTCCATATAGAGAGAGGGTAAGAGGTAAGTGTTAGCTAAATTTACCTTGACAGAGTCTGCAAGGAATTTCTTTACTCTGTTTTGGGTGCTTAATGTTTGATGGGTTTCTTGATGCTCTTATGGATAGGTAAATTTAATTTAAGTTTATCATCGATTGTTATGCCAACTAGTTTTATACATAGAGTAATTTCAATCATGGTATTTTTTAAGGAAGACATTTTAAAGTTGTTTTTCTTTATGGACATAGTTTTTGGTGGATTTAGTAGCAGGGGATTATCCTGAAGCCAACTTTCACCAGAGTTAAAGGCTTCATGAGTAATTCCCTGAAGATGTATTAGGTTGTTGGAGATACATATTAGGGTAGAATCATCAACATATCATACATATGAGGGAAGCTTGCTGACAGTATTTATGTAAATTGTTAGTGAATATATTAAAGAGTAGAGTGCTGAGAATGGAGTCATATGGCATACCAGTTTTGACAGAAGGAAGAGAAAAAGTGGAGAGAGTTATTGTTTATTGGTTAAGTAGCCGTTAAACCACAGTAGTAGTGTGGGTTGTGATAGCCCAAAGGAGGACAGCTGGCAGAGGAGTTTTTGGTGATCAAAAGCTTTAGCGGGATCAAGGAATACAGATGAAAAAATAGTATGTGTGGAAGTTAATAAGGCTATGGTAGTGGTATGGGTGGATCTAAAAACATGCTGTGTGGGTATCAGGAGCTTTACCTGAAGAATATGTTGAAGAAGTTGCTTGTGAATGCACCTCTCCAGAAAGTTTGAAAAAGGGGATAATATGCTGATAGATCTGAAATTGGATCTACTTTATATTGTTGAAAAACCACTTACGCAAAATTCAAAACATAGAGACCACTTTGCATAAATGGCATCTTATCAACACCAGGAACATTGCGATTTCACTCCAGGAAACATACCACTTGTCCACCAACACACAAAAAAAAACAAACTAAAGCAAATCAAACCCACCCATGTGGGGTGCTGCACTCCCCCCACACTCCCCCTAACTAAATATACCAACTCCGAGATCGCACTATAATGAAGAAAAGGGCAAAGCTCACCATGGTGGAAAAGTGTTTTTTTTTCCCCCGGAATAAAATTTCGATGTTCCGGGTGTTTGATAACATACTGTTTTGTCAAAGTGGTCTTGAAGTTTTGAATTTCACGTAAGTGGTTTTTCAACAATATAAAGTAGATCCCTGAATTTGGTCATGTCAGATGAGGTTCCTCCTTTATGAAGTGGTGCTAATGAAGAATTTTTTCCATAAAGAAGAAACATATGACTCCTTGAAAGATATACTAATTAGAAGAGAAACAGGACAGGCTCTGGAACTGGTAGTCAACTTGAGGTATTTCTGATTGGAGATTATCTACCGAAGGAGAACACAAATGATTTATGTAAATTCAATTCAGTTTAAGCAGCAGACATTTGATGTAGGAGGTTTGGATGGGTTTTAGGGTAAAATAGCGGGTGTTTGCTGTCTGAGGCGAGGACAGGTCAGAATCTTTAGTAAGAGCATTAAGGCTTTCTATAAAATGTGTGTTAAATTTAGCAGCTATTTTAGAGGGATTATCTGGAGTAGGATTAGGCTTGGTGGATGTTCCAGGGTAGAGTATATTATTAATAGAAGACCAGAATATTTTAGGGTTGGAAGACTAATTTAGTAAAGGATTACTGAAGTGGATGTTGTTGTCTGTGGTAATCTGATTTTAGTACAGTTATGCAGTTCTTTGAAGTGTTCCAGGCTTTGGCGACATCTACAGTTCCTTTCTTTCCAAGCTCTCTCTCTTTCATACATTAGGTGCCTGCCTTGTGTAGATAACCAAGGACTATTGAGCAGAGCCAGATCCAGCACTAGGTGACCTAAGGGGGACTGCTCATTGTTCAGGGGACTGTGGCAACATTTAGCTAAAACAAATACATTTCTTCTTTAAGAACGCACTTTGCATGCATTACATTTCTTTTTTAAGGATGCACTCTGCATGTGTGTGTGTGTGTGTGTGTGTGTGTGTGTGTGTGTGTGTGTGTGTGTGTGTGTGTGTGTGTTGCCCCAGTTACAGATGGCAGGTCATTTAACTTATTCAGGCTCAAACCCTGTACCTTGATTACAGAAAGACTACAGCCTGAATCCTCTACACCAACTACCAAGCTGTCATCAGGGGGTGCTCTTTCAAAGAATGTTAAGTTTCAGTGCATTTTCAAGGAAGGTTACGTTTCAAAGGAAATGTTTACTGCTGCTCATGCTAATTCTGTTTTCAATGTGTAACTGTTTATTTTCAGTAAATGACCATCATCAGTATCTGTACTATGAAATTTAATCAGTGTTAGTAGCACAATAGGTAGCATACTTGCCTTTGGTGCAGAAGGCTGTGGCTTCTACTCCTATACCATGTAGATGGAGTGCTGGTATTGCAGTGCCTTTAAGGAGGGATGGGGTGTTGCACTTCTGAGTGTGTACTCCTTTGTACGAGATCCCTAGCAACTATGAACCTTTTGTTGGTTTGATGGCCATTCCCTATTGCATTATTACCAGCTTACCATTTTTTAAATGTAACATGAGCAATTTATACTTTGAGAGTAGCAGGCACTGAATTTCTACACAAATCATTGAAATGTAAATTTGTTTCCCAACAGCAGCCTCTTCATTAGTTATAGATCTATTTAATGTGGAATTATTCAGTTGAGCTTTACTTCTGCAGAGATTGTATATATTGACGGACATTGCTGGATTACAATGACAAAAGAGTGAATGGCCTTTTGTGGTTGAAATGTTCTGAAGTGGGTAGTTTTGTCATTATTAATTCAAACATTTTGTTTCGTACCTTACTGAAAAAATTTTCAAAACTACAAACTGAAAATGCAGTCTAACAAGTGGTGCTGCATTATGCAAAGAATATAATTTAATACAATCAGCATGGTGCATCAAAGAACACATGCATGTATGCATGGTCCTAAAAATGTGTACAAGGGGCCTGTGGTTTCAAAACAGGCAAAGGTAAACAATCTACCACTGTCCAGATGCATTTCCTTGAATGTGAGTTTCAATGCCATTTCAATGAATGTGAATTTCAAGAGCAGAAAAGCTTACTGGTCATGTTAAGTCTGTTTTCATTGTGAGACCATATTGTTTTATTTAGCAAATGGCTATGAGTGTTTGTACTATAAAATTTGAAATAAAAGTTTTAAATATGTCTAACCATTGCAGAAGATGAAAATAGTATGCACATTGACAGGTGTGAGCAGTGGTTATGGCAACAGGGAGAAATAGCCAAGTAATGGGACACTGGAATAGGTTGGTGTGTGTGTGTGTGGGGGGGGGGCTGATCTTTTACCCTGCCTAGGGCCCCATTTGACTATGATTTGCCAAGGAGGGTTTTCAAGAAAATTTTGTTAAATTTCTGTACAGCTTTGCTGAGTGGAATTCTGTTAAATGTATAAGGGTTAGAATCAGTGAGGTTATGGGAAGTTCTAAGTCACTGTTGTTTGATCTGATGGGTGCTGAGTCTGCATATACAGGGAGGTGATTACTGAGGGAATCAGACAGGGTGCCACTGGGAACATACTTAGTGGAATTGTACACCAATATCCAGTCGAAAATTGAGCCACTGTTTTTAGGATAGTTATAATGTATGGGGTTGGGAATGAGTTGAGTCAATCCAGATGGGTTTTGGGTAGTTGATGGATATTTTGTGGAGATAATCCGCCAGTGGAAGCTAATGTTACCTAGGGTTATCTTTTCATTAAAAGTTATATGTTAGATCCAGTTTAGGATGTTTTCTAGTGTTGTAGCATTATTACCTAGCAGAATGTAGAGTACTATAATACATAGCTGTTTATGGTTGTTTAGTTTAAGATGGGAGATGAGGAATTCATTGTCATGGAATTTGAGAATAGGCTTACTGTAGGGTAGGATTTCAAGATACTCAGGGTATAGTAAAGCTACTCCAACCCCTGTTTTTTGAGTTATATCAGCCCTGATGATATTATAACCCGGGAATAATATTTCATAGTCAAGTGTATGGTGTTTTAGTTATGTTTCAGTTATGGCAAGAATATCAGGTGTATTGTGGGAGATCCAAGCATGGAGTTCTGAAATTTTATTATAGATGCTACAAGTATTTAAGGACAAAATGTAAGCTGTTGGGTGATTTTGAAATAGGTGGGTTGGATTTTGGTGGTTTTGGTGTTGGTGGTGTGATCCCTGTTTTGAAATGAGATGGGTGGGCTGAGTATGAGGGGGCTGGCTTAGGATGAGTTTTGGAGGCTACTGGGGAGTCAGGATGGTAGGAGGGGCCAGGGTTGAGATGAATATCCACATAGAGTGGTAAGAGAATGAAAATATAGATATATTTTGCAAGCTTGTTTTGGTTTAACTATAGCCAATTAGTTTTATTTTGGTATGGTAGGTGCGAGGGTTTAGTATTTTGTATTTGAAGCAAAGAATGGGTGATTCTTTGTATATACTGGAAGAGATTAGTGGTGAAGTGGGGTGATTTGATTGGTTAGAGGTGGAGCACATAGTGGCAGAAATGTGTACAGGACTGAGTGATGTATGATAAGCTGTAAGGTGATAAAACAGGAAGAGTAAGGATACAGTAATACTTAAGATGAGCATGGTATGTAGCTTTATAGAGAGATATGTCAGAGGAGCTAAAACACTGCGGTATTAATATAGGAGGGTAGGAGTAGATAGCCGAGTGAGGTGGATGGTGTGAATTGTGGTCACTGTGGTTAGACAGTAAATATAAGGGAGAAAAGAAAAGAAAGTTAGTGTGCTTAAATGTAGACTGATGGTTTAGGAATTGTGTGTGCATTCTTGTGCCCAGGGCATGTCTATATATTTACGTGAATGCCTTTTAGAGGGGTGGGAACTGGGTGGAGAAAAGGTCCTAGAAATGTAATACCATGAGAGGTAGCTGGAGAATAGGACGTGGGAAGGAGCTGTAGTGGGAAACAACTCCAACACCAGCAGGAGGAGACTGTTATCCTGTCAGTGGAACAACTTTATGTAATTCAAACATTAGTCTAACACATGCTTTGGGAGCACAAGAGATATGCTGCCCCAGAGTGCAGTTATAGGAGGGCTGTTTAGAAGGAGAGCAAAAGACTATGAATGTAAAGGTGAGTTCCCCTCAAACAATTATAGTTTCACAACAAACTGAGTGCAGGAACGTTTGTAGAGAGGAGTAGAACAAACTAAATATGGCTGAGAGAGCAACAATAAGAGTATAACCAATTACGTGAAGGAGAAAAAGGCCAGCCAGTAATATAATAATTATTATTTAAGGCTGTACACATGAATTCTGTGGTAGTGCACTGCATTGTCACTACTATTACAAGACATAACAAGTAGAACAGCAATCCACTATAAGCCTTAAGTGAGTAACACAATTGTCCTAAACAACATCAAAATGGTACACTCCAAGTTCCCTGGTGAAATGTTCCCATGTGACTGAGCTAAGAACTCAAGGACGTGTGAGCAGCAGTCAGGCTTCTTTTGTTTTTTGTTAGCAAAAAGGAAGGTGTTTTAGAGAGCGAGTCTTTAATTTTAGCTGTGTGACTGAGCTAAGAACTCAATATGTGAGAGCAATAGTCAAGCTTCTTTTGTTTTTTATATGTGGAGTATATGTATGTGCAATGGGGTCTATATCTCATGATTAACATTTCAGAGCATCGAACCACACAAGATCAAGTTCAAATGGTGGATGGTGTGAAACGTCGACCATTGGGCATTGCAGCAAGACTGTTTCTAACAAAACTGTGGTACAACGGGAATTGAGGAATTTACCATTTTTCCCCTGTATTTTGATATTAGTGCTGGCATATATAATTAGCAGGGGGTATGAGGGTTACGGGGGGGGGGGGTTGCCCCCTACAAAAACAAAGTGTCTTTTTTTTTCAGAGTTTCAGAATGTCTACCATTTGGCCTCAATGTTTTGTGGTTCTGAAACATCAACCATTTTATACAGATGAGTGCTGTGCCATGTTCCATAAGGTATGCCACATAATACACATAAATTGAAATGTATGTTTATTGCCATAGTCAGCAACAAGCTTGTGTATTCCCCAGTTCATGTAACTGCAAACTTTGAATGTGACATTCAACATGCATTCATACTACATACTGTTTCAGTCGCATTTTTGGTACAGTATACCATTTGAATACTGATTCAGACAACTGAAATACATGTGCAAACAACAGCTTCACAATTTATGGTGTTCCGTTCACACTGAGATATGGCTTAGTGATATATAAAAATACAGGCAGTGTAGAGTTATCTGTTGCTTACATTTTTTATCCAGTCTCTTTTCACTTCTGTAAATAGTTACAAGAGAAAACAAGATGAACAATGACAAACATAATAAAAGAAAATAGCAATAAACTAAGTAATAAACACACAATATCACTACAACTATAGATATACAGCTATTAACAAACATGCTGCAATTCTTAAACAAAAACTACTTGGTATAATCTAGACTATGATTGTCACTGAAGATACCAATTAGGTTATGGAGAATCAGAAAAAACAGCAAAACGGCAAACTTTAACACAGGAGTCACCTCCAGTGACTGATAGAAGGAACAGAGCAAGTCCACAAGTAATCCAAATAAATTTTAATGCTCGCACTGGAAGACACAATAACCTCTAACACCATCTCCCATGCACTATATACCACAAACGTCTATCACTGTGCTCTCTTACCCTTTGCCTGTACTTCCTCTCCTACCCTATACCTCATAAACGTCCCCCCAACCCACTCCCTTTCTCCACTTATACCACCTTTTACCTCTCCCACCTCACCTTCTTCTCTATGTTCTCTCCTCATATTTCTAACTTCAAAAAAAAAAGCTTGTTTCTGTACATAAATGTTTTACTTACATGTTTTTTCACCTGAAACATGTTTAGACTACATGAATCTCACTTTTGTAAATCATTACCTAGGATTAGAAATGTTCTGACTTTTTCTGCATTTTTCACTGTTCTACTACTTTATTTACTTTTGTATAACTATTGTATTTACTTTTATATAACTATTGTAAAATTGTCTATATCCTGTGGAGCTTTTCTCCCTGAGCCTCCACTAAAAATGGGCTCTTCCAGGCCCAGTGGACTATCCTAGTCATCAAATTGTAACAAATAAATAAATATTAAAAAAAAACCAAGAACTTTCATCCTGTATTCCTTGAGGACTTCCTCAGAAGTATTGCAGATACAACTAAGTCAGTTTAAATAGACTGCCAAAGGTCCAGTCACATGAGAAATAATCGTCAAATAGAACGTTTTAAAGCAACACTCACTCACAAGCTTAGATACAAGATAACAGCAATAAATTAGTGTGCTTCAATCATTTCAATTAAAGAATAAACAACATTCTTAAAATCCTATAAAATATAAATATAGTATATTTAAATAAACCAAAGAATACTCAAGAATCCCACTAGCATTTTTAGATATGTAAAAAAAAAATAAAACAATATAAAACTGTAAAGCTAACACTGGGTTATAGTTACCTGTCAAAACCCTTTAGTCTTAATAGGCAACTGACAGAACAGTGATCAATGACACCTGGATAACTAAAAGCATTAAAAAACAACTGCCAATATAACTCCCTGAGTTCTAAAAGTAGGAACCATGGTCCGCCTCCACTACTTGTTAAAATCTGTTCCAGGATGGTAAATTTATGGTCATGGTTAAGCATTATGTGTTTTGCCAGTGCATTAGTATTTTTGCTGTTTCTTATATCGTAAACATGTTCATAAATTTGTTGCTTTAAACTACGTCCAGTTTTTCCAATATAATATACATTACATGCCTGTCAGAAAGCTACATATATCACTCCTTTGGACAGACAAAAAGTTCTGTCACATTTGATATCTTCTCCCACTGATTGCATAGTCACAACCCATTTTTATAAATTTACAGTAGTGACAAGACCACATGTGTCAGTGCAGTGTTTCGCAAAGAGGTTTTTCAAGCAAGTTCCCTTTCTGTATACTATAACTGGTCCATTACCTAACTTTGTGTTAGTTTCAACATAATCATAAAAGACAGTCCAGTTCTTTTCCATAATCCATTTTTTAACTTCACTTTGCAAGCTAAAGGTGGTGACAAAGGAACAAATGTATATGTTGTTATGCATATATCAGAGTAAGGTGCATTAGAATTATGGGAACCATCAGATAAAATTGGATTAAAATGTCCTAATTCCCTTTTAAGAATGACTTCTTCCTTTAGCTTCCTAACCATAGATCTGGGATACCCTCTTTGTAAAAACACGTCTTCCATAACTTGACATTCATCCAGGAAATCAGATACTCTTGTCACCATTCGGGCAGCCCTAACAAACTGTCCCTTCATGATAGCTTTCTTCTGTCAAGTGGGGTATGTACTAGTATAATGAAGTATATGTAGGTTTCCTGTAAATCTTTGCAAAATATGTGTTGGTGTTAGCATCCATCTCTAAAAGTATGTCAAGGTATGAGATGTTTGTTTTGCCACTCTGTGAGGTGAAGATCAAAAATGATGTGCTATTATTAATAAAATTAATAAATTCTTCTAATTTCTCTTTGGAATCTTTCCATACTAGACAGATGTTATCCAGGTACCTAGTACAGAATCTAAGATCATCCTCATATGCACCATGCATAGCAAAATGCTTTTCCTAGTATACCATAACTAGATTGGCAAATAAGGAGACACTATTAGAACCCACTGCCATCCCTTTTAATTGCAAATAATAATTGCCATTAAAGTAAGCAAAATTATTTTTAGAATCAATTCAAGCATCTCCTCATATAAATTGATTTTCTGTTGTGTAATATTTTTATCCTGTAAGACCTCAATAAACTACTGTATACCAAATTCATGCCAGATAACGGTATAAAGTTCCTTAACATCTATGGTGACGAATATGTCACTGCCATTAAATTCTATCAAAATTGATCTTCACTAAAAGAATTCCAAGAATCTTTACATACCCGCTCTTCATCATTCAATAAACTCATTAAGCTAGTGTCTATAAATTTCACATAGGCACTAGTTAATAGATCCTCTAACCATCCACTATAGGTCTCAGAGGTGGATCCACTATGTTCTTGTGGATTTTGAGGATACCAAAAATAGTAGGAGCAACCGGTGAAGGCATACTCAGATAATTAAACTCATCTACAGATATTCTACCCTCAATAAACATGTCTTTGAAGTGCAGTCTGATTTTTCTATATGCCTGATTTAACTCATTTATACTCATTAACGAATAGGCATCTTCATCTAAGATATCTAAGATTCTTTTGTTACAATCGAACTGATCCATTAAAACAATCCCACCTCCCTTATCCGGCTTCATAATTATAAGACCATAGGATTTTAAAAAGTATATCTTTTCCTTTATCCAATTAAATGTTAGTCATAGAGTTTTACAAGTCATTGGTCAAGGTGTTTCTTAAATCAATCTCACATAATTTTTCATACAAATATAATGTTGGGTGGAGGGCGGATTAACGGTACTAGAAATCTTAAAAGAGTGATGTGACTGGACCTTTGCTGGTCTGCTTAAAATGACTTAGTTGTATGTACAATATTTCTGAGGAAGTCCCATGGGAATACACGATGAAAAAATGTGCTTTGTTTATTTGGCCTGTAGCCTACTTTTCATTCTGTCTTCAAGTACAAACATTACAAATTTATTTGGATTACTTGTGGACTTGCTCTGTTCCTTCTACCTATCGCTGGTGCTGAATCCTGTGTTACATGTTATGGAAAATAGCAATCTTTCATTGTTTTCCATTCAATTTTTATTTGTCTAGGTGAAATTTAGTCAGCAGAAGTGAAAAGGAACCTTATGTGGTCCTTACTGCTCTTTGCACTAATGGTGGGAAGAGTTGGAAAGTTAAAGAACAACGATGCTGTAAACAGACTGAGGTGATAGCAGACGTCAACTCTTCTGGTGGAGATAGCCAAGGACTGTGGGTGCCCTGTCAATGGCATGAAAGGCAGAACAGAAATGGACATGATAGAGCTGAGTGTATCTGACTCATCTGTCCATAACTGAAGGCCCTTTAATAGGGACATTTCTCTTTCCCCAAAAATGTAGTACATCACAGCTAGAGTAAATAAGCTGAGATAGCAAGGGAGGTCTCCCCTTATGAAGCTTTGAAGGTAAATTCCTCATAAAAAAAGTGGATGTAAATTTCTCACCCTCTAGAAATCTAGTACAACAATTTCCATTTCTGGAAGTGAATAACAATATGATACACTTAGGTGTTCACTTAACAGATATGTTAGAGGGTTTAGTTGCCCTGGCATTCAAGAAATTCTCCCTGAAAATAAAAAGATACTTTCAACAATGGGGTGGTTACAACTGGATTTTTTCAGAGAAATCAGGCATTTAAATGGTTTGTCCTTCCTCTATTACTATGTATATATTTCAGAGACACTGTATTAGGACCTGGGCTGAAGGTTTATTTGCAATTAGAAGAATGACAACCTCTGTCTTACGGTTGGGCAAAAACCCCATGTTTTCTTGAGAGGTCTTGACTATTCCAGAAGTTTTGTGGTACCTCTCTCATCCAGAATTAAAGCTCTGTAATAAAGCATCAAAGCTCAATTTGTTACATAGATTGCTAATGAGGCGGGTCTGAGCAGTTTGGAAATACACGGCACTCAATCAGCTAGGGGATATCTGGCCAATATAAAGTTGTTTCATATAAGAAAGCTATTTTATTCAAGAATAAGAGCACTATTTTATTTGACATTGTAAAGGATATAGAGTGGGCTTTCCTTTAAATCAGGTGAGGGGGGATGGCGAGAAAGCTTATACCCTATAAAAAAATTAAGGCAATAGAGAGTTAAGAATTTTAAAGTGAGAGAGAGTCTGAAAGAAAACCCTCAGCTTGATATTTTGGGAACAGGTATTAGTCAGGTGTGAATGAGCAGATTGGAACACATTAAAAAAGTTGTGTGGTGTAAAAGAGGTGGACAAACAAAGAATATTTATGTTAAAACAAGAAGTGGGTAACATTAAATGACCCAAGCAGGATTAGCCTTTATAATTAAAGGAGTGAGTAGAAGCAAGAATTGGACTACATCTCAGATGACACTATTTCTTGGTTGTATGACATTTTTAGGCACTCATCCACAGCTACTGGTGTAGGATAAGAAGATGTTGGACCATGAAATGGCTATTTTGAACATGGAGATAATCTTACAAAATAAATCATTTAGAGCAAGATGATTTCTTAATGAGTAATTGTCAGAGGCTGGCTGGAAATTTGAGTTCCTTTCAATTGTTTTTCTTTTGTATCTGGCCTTCTGGATGAAAGTGGGATGAGAAAGGAACAACTTTTTAGGCCTTTAACAAAATCATTCAATCTCATGACTTCATCTGGTAAGATGAATAATATCATATGCTAGGCAAATTTATAATACATCTCTCCAGAAATGAGCATTGCCAGAGTGGTCTGCCCTGGTCTCAGTACCAATGTCCTAGCTTGGGTTATCATCAATATGTTAAAGAAGTCCTACTTTTAATGTTTTAATTTTAACTCTTGTGAGGGGCTCCACAGTTAATGAAGAGTGGATGTTTTTTTTCCTCCTGTATCTTTGCCACTTTACATATTGTGGTTCACAAAACTATTGAAATATTGTTCATTAGTGCTATAAAATAAGTTTTAAAAAATATAGTGTAATGATCAACTAAAGAGAGTTGATATTAGGCGGCTATCTTGGACTCCTTATTAGTGGATATATTTTTACTCTGATATGGGTGCTTCCTCTCTTTATTTTGTCATTCCTGCTGAAACTGCTCAGATGAGAAAGACCCAAACTCATTCTCAATATCTCTCTATCATTTGAAAAGCCAGAGCATTAAGATCTAAGATTTTTGGCAATGCAGAATACTCTTACGGTCAAAACTAGGAATGTCCCAACAGTGCACCTTAAAATCTGCTCCGTCTTGTGGCTTACCGCCTCATCTAGATCATCTTATCCCAGCTTGGGCAAAGAGTGAATGACACAGATAGGAAGCCCTTCACTTGTCAGAAATATACCTCTAAGTGGATTATGTTCTCAGCTTAGGTCGAGCAGTAGTCTATCCCCCTGCAGGTGGACTAGTTTGGAAATTCAGTATGCCAGCACTCACCTATTTGAGGTTTGAGCTTGTACAGATCTTTGGCACCTTCCAGCAAGATGATTACTGACAGTGATTTAGCCCGAACATGGACTCATTAGAGTGGGCCTTTGATGTTCGACCTGACAGATTGCTGTTATAATAGTTGGTCTTTGAAAGGATCCCCATTGATGCATCAGGAATATAACCACTTCGTGGGTGAACAGCTGCAGCGTTTGGAATTCTCTGTGAGCAAAACGGAAAATGCTAGTATAATGCTCATTTAATAATATACAAGCAGAATATGCATTCCAGTTTCTTTATTTGCTGGGATATGCTTTTATTCTTTGCATGAGAGGCAAACTTTGTGTATGGGTGGGGGGGGGGGGTTTAAGCCTAAGTGTGTTTATGCTGCTGGTGCACTACATCATGTGTGTTAATACAGGTGTGAAGATTTCCCAAAATTAAGAACTTTATTTAAAAAAAAAAGTGTTCAGCTGTGTTTAGCAAAGAAAATGCCCAACCAACGATCCTATCATATACCTTAAGAAAATATCTGTTGTATTATATTTAAGCTAAAACTTCCTTCCCACAAAAAAGTTCAATTATACTAGCCTTGAGTAATCCAGAAACAAATTCCATCTTATGCACACTGCTATTTTGCATGATGAATGGTATATACGTTGTATTCTTCTGCAATACTGGTATAGTCATACTTATTCTTATCAAACATAAATGTGGCACACTAAACTAAATAACTAACAAAAAGTAATGAGATGCACTGACTTAAGAAAAGCACATCCTATAGTGTAGTTTCATTTAATTTTATTTAATTGTTTAACTTAGCAGTTAAACTAATTTTGTATGAACCGTTTTCTTATGATCAGCTCATTTTCTGGTGGTGATTCACATCAAGCATGAAGTATTAACTGAAACAATTTTCAACTAGAAAAAAATAATACAGCATCTGTTAGCCTGTTGAACTGTGGTATACTGAAAGTCATAATCATCAGGAAATTTAAGGCTACTGAGTCTTGTAACTAATGCGTCTTGTTAATTCTCACCCTAGACTGTACATCCCCTCCTAAGCCATTCAATGTAAATTTAGCAATAGTCTTCCAATAATTCAGGTCCCATTTGAAGGACTATAGTATACAACATAGCTGTACCTGCAGCTGAGGTGAATGAGATGCTGTGCAATAAATGTCTCTCCATCTTGTTTTATTGATGAGGGAAGCAGGTTTAGATCCTTTATCCTGTTATTTGTGGGACTGTCTGATTTGTAAAGGTACAGCATACCATGGACTGAGAAACTTTGGGGTCATGTTAACTTTAATATACCTGACAGAAAAGTTCATATATGTTTATTTTGAGAGAAAACATATGTTCAATTAAATTAATGCAGATTAAAAATCAAAGAACTAAGAACCTATCCTAAGCCATTAGTTAATAAACAGTGAGGAAAGTTTTGTCTTTGATTGACACCTTGCAATTGGAATCTCTCTCTTCCTGATAATTTATGTACTAAGATTTATTATCTAAATCTTAAACTTGCTGCTATATTAAGTCTACTTATGTCAGGCTAAATGTAAATATTGTTTATAGTTAACTAATTTGTTATTTAAAATGTAAACAAGTATTCATTATGTTTGATATTTAAAATAAAAAATTATCTGAGTAAAAAAAAGTCACAAATGCTACTGTGCATTCTCATAACATTTTGTGCAATGTTGCATGAAGTTAGTATTACATTTTGCACACATTTGGCTATTCAGATTAAAATGACAATGTACTATACTTGCTGATGTTACTATTAAAGCCCAAGACTGATGCAGCATTTTCACCTGTCATCAGAAGGGAAAGGACATTGGTTTTATAATGTCCTTTTCAATCAGATTGCATCTCAATGTATTAAACAGTTGGATAGAGTGAGAGCAGAAAATACTTCACCTGCTATAATGAAGTGGTCAGGAGATAATAGCCTAGAGATAAATTAAAGGCATTACACAGAGAGGTTAAATAGAGGGTAACTTAAAGGTCACACCGTGATTAAATAGTGATTGTAAGCTTTGGGGGGGGTTTCATGTTCTGAGTTATGTACATTTGCAATAAGGTTAAGCTGCAATGCCTGGTTAAGAATAATTATCTGGTACAGTAGGCTTGTTCCAAAATAAGCTGTTATCATAGCTACTTTCAGTATACGTTTAATCACAATTCACGTGTAATTGCCTTTGCCTAACCCAATCTGCACTTCCAAATAAGAAGACAGAGCAGTACTGCAGAACATTTATTTTAATATGATAGAGGCGTCTCTTCAGAAATTACTTAAAAAATCACTGGAACTAATCTAAAATAAATATGTTCATTGTGACTGTATGCACCCTCATACTTCACTTAATTAATATAGAGGAGAAAGTAAGAAATAATAGTTTACTATCATGTTCCCAAGATGGACAGGATCGAATGGTCGTAACATCGACTCATGACCATGAAAACTGGCAATGTCAAAACCAGGCATTGCTGAAATACAAATTGAATGCGATGTTGGGATGAGCACTAATATGGGTTGAGATGAGGGAGAGATTTGTACTTCCACATTATCGGTGTTCGATATTGCCAGCGTTCGAGGATCATGCTTCACGTGAAGTGAATTCAACAGAGTCCATCTCGGGAACATGATAGTAAACCAGAAATAATCTGTATAAAATGAGAAAATAATGAAGATGTTTGCAGCTGTACTGTCATTGAATTCTGGGTCAAGTTCCTTTAGAATGGACTGAACAAACAAGAACTACATAGTGTAATTTAGAAACCAAGCCTGCTCTATCAAAGGCTAGAGCAGTAGAATTCTCACTTCAGAAAAAGAGAATGTCAGAAAATGACAATCAACTAAGGCAGCTATTTAAACAGAAATATTATATTTTAGAAAGAAGTATTTTGTGTTCAAGCAGATATAAGGTTCAGAATAATAATATTACTGTAGAAAAACATGATTAGTGCCAGTGTTTCTAAGGATCAGAAATTAGTAGGACCCAGAGAAAAATGATTCATCACATCAGTGACATATGTTTAAAAGTGTATTTCTTAATCATAAACTCCTTAATATCTAATTCACTTGTGATTAAGTAGAACTGGGATTATCTAGCTGAATGTTTAAATATTTATTCTGCACTGTAAATCTCTCTCTTCCTCAAAATCAGAGGTAATTTGATCTGCATCTATTTGATTACAAAAACAAAATAAAAAATAGCTCTTCCACACAGACTGATTGCACACTTAGTGTAAGTGTTGATAAGTTACTGATGACATATATCATGAATTTGCGATTTCTAACTATAACCCTGGGAATATTTCATTCAGTAGTAGTTTCTTAAATTGGCATTACAGACAATGCTGTACTACTTACATGCCATCCACATACCTGAGTGCTATCCTTCCTTGTCTATAGTTCCTATTCCCAATTATTTATTCAGAGATATTTTAATGCACAGATAGCTGATACATTTGTAGTTCCTGCTTAAAGAGGGGCAACGTGCCCACTATCCAGCCAAGTCTAAAGATCCTTACATATTCTGATGGTTAAAGTAGCTAGACTAGGAATTCTAATATACTTAGAGCATAATAATAGAACATATACATTAACATTATAGCATTAAGAAGAATGACAAGTGAAAAAAAACCTTTGTCTCTCTACTGGTTTAGGAATGTCAGCAGATTTAGATGCTGAAATGGTTGGGATAAAACTATCTGACAAGACAACAAGAATGTTAAATGCATTATGAGCTTGCAAAAGACAAAGGAAAAAAAACAGAACTTATTATGGCCATAATCTGAAACCTTAGAAAGGACATTTGGAGGGGTCTAGATACTGCTAACACCCTTATAAGTGCAAACAATATACATAAATATATGGACAAAAAACTGTGAAATTAGCCATCCTTTAATCTCTTCATTGATATTTTGACAGATAAGATCTTTGAAATATACATTTTTGTTTTGTTTATACAGAAAAAAACTTAACTGGAAACTTTGGGTACATCATACTTAACAAAAGATGCTTATTGATTCAGGGGATGTTTAATGATATTTGCAAGAAAGCCATTTTATTTTTGCTTGGTATCTAATTATCCTGCATTAATAAGTAATATTTATGCTTTGGAAAGGTTGTTCTTGAGATGCAGATCAAGTTTCAGAGTGAATGAGTACAGAAATCATCATTCTAAGAGCATCTATCTGTGAGAAGTAATGTGTTCTCTTCTCTGTGTGAAACTGCCTGCAGGCTACCGTGCCTGAGTGATCTTAAGTAAAATATATTTTACTTGCAAACCTGTGACCATTTGCTTTGTTTAAATTTCATAAATGTTTCACTGATGCTAATTTCATTACAGTTACTGATGCTTTTTCCTTATGAAAACCTAACCATTGCCAAGTTGCAGTACAGAAAATATTATTTCATTTAGCTTAAACTTCATAAAATAGTGTAATACATAAGAAATTTCATGGAGGTAGTATATAGGAAGCAGACTACCAAAGGCTGGAAATGGTTAGATGACTGGGCGTACAAGCACGTGTGTGTGTGTGTGTGTGTGTGTGTGTGTGTGTGTGTGTGTGTGTGTGTGCGTGCGTGCGTGCATCTGAGTGTGTCACTGTCTTTGCATGAGCATCTGCATGTATATAACAAAACACACTGAATGGTGTTGCTGAGTGCTGGCTTTTGGTTCATTTGCACGAGCACTGGTCAGGACTGCATGAAATAGGCTGGGGTTTGCTTTTCAACTCTAGATTAAAAATAGCACAGCATGCCTGGAGCATGGAATGTACAGTGGTAATGTTTCCTTCTTACTGTAATCCTTCTCTTCTCTCATCTTCATTTGTAGGACCATAAATGTAGTTATTCTAGTGGATGCATTTTCACATACTTCATACTATTGTTATTCCATTTTTTGTTGACATTAAATAGCAGAAATTATCATATGGAATTTTAACTTTTCTGTCCTTTACCATGTGACTCTACCAGAAATCACATGAACTATTTTGGTCTTAAAGTGCCAGTGCATAATTTTATACTGTGCAATAACTTTTCTTTTACTTAAGATAAAAATAATTAAGCAAAATATTTAGAATTACTTCTCTATCTTTTTGAAACATTCAGTTTCAGTTTATATGGTCAGAAGGAGTTGCACTGTGTTTTTGTAGACTTAGAGAAAGCATATGACAGGGTGCCTAGAGAGGGGTTGTGGTATTGTATGAGGAAGTCGGGAGTGTCACAGAAGTATGTATGAATGGTACAGGATATGTACGAGGGTAGTGTGACAGTGGTGAGGTCTGCAGTGGGAGTGACAGATGCATTTAAGGTGGAGGTGGGATCATATCAAGGATCAGCTCTGAGCCCTTTCTTATTTGCAATGGTGATGGATAGGTTGACAGACGACATCAGACAGGAGTCCCCATGGACTATGATGTTTGCAGACAACATTGTTATCTGTAGTGAGAGTAGGGAACAGGTGGAGGAGACCCTGGAGAGATGGAGATATGCTCTAGAGAGAAGATGGATGAAGGTCAGTAGGACTAAGACAGGATATATTTGTGTGAATGAGAGGGAGGATAGAGGAATGGTGAGGATGCAAGGAGTAGAGGTGGTGAAGATAGATGAGTTTAAATACTTGAGATCAATAGTTTAGAGTAATGGTAAGTGTGGAAGAGAGGTGAAGAAGAGAGTATAGGCAGGATGGAGTGGATGGAGAAGAGTGTCAGGAGTGATTTGTGACAGATGAGTACCAGTAAGAGTGAAAGAGAAAGTCTACAAGAGGGTAGTGAGACCAGCTATGTTATATAGGTTGGAGACAGTGGCACTGACAAAAAGGCAGGAGTTTGAGCTTGATGTGGCAGAGTTAAAGATGTTAAGATTTGCACTGGGTGTGACGAGGGTGGACAGGATTAGGAATAAGTATATTAGAGGGTCAGCCCAGGTTGGAAGGTTTGGAGACAAAGCCAGAGAGGCAAGATTACGTTGGTTTGGAGATGTGCTGAGGAGGGATGCAGAGTATATTGGGAAAAAGATGCTAAGGATGAAGCTGCCAGGTAACAGGAAAAGATGAAGGCCTAAGATAAGGTTTATGGATGTGGTGAGAGAGGACATGCAGGTGGTTGATGTGACCGAGCAGGATTCAGAGGACAGGAAGAAATGGAAACAGATGATCCGCTGTGGCAACCCCTAATGGGAACAGCCGAAAGAAGATAATGAATTTCAGTTTATTATGCATTTATAAGCTCTAAGCCTTATCAAAACATTCTGAGTTTGCCACCTATCAAACTTGGGTTATATACTCATTTCCCTCCCCAAGTGTAAATTCTTTCCATTGTAAACCAGCCTGAGAGTAGAGTGATATTCTACCTAATGAATCTGTTATTTCTCATCCCGGGTATATGTTGTCTATTTTACACAAACAAAGCAGCAGGTGTTTCTTAATTGCTTATATATTTATAAATTAGTTTGAAGTTAACCTTAAACAACTGATGACTATTGGAATAAAGAAAATCTATTTCCAGGTTATTGAACTTTAGATACATTTAAATTAAGCTCCCTATCAGTTACTTTAGACCATTCAAGTTTGTAAAGAAAACACTGTAATATTTAATAATACCATATATTGGTAACAGTTGTCCCCACTTTCATATTATCAGTGAATTTATTAATCATATTTATTTTTACTTGGGAAGTGCCTCATGGAAATAATAAACAGGACTTGTCCAGGAACAGATCCCAGAGAAACTTCTAACTAAACATTTTTACTTAATGAAGAAGTGTCTCCTATTTTTACTCTACATGTTGCCTCCTAGTACCAGTCCCTATCCATCTATTCATGTAACCAGATCTCACTCTCTCTCTCTCTCTCTCTCTCTCTCATGGTCTTCATTATTTCATCACAAAGGGGAGGATCCAGTGCCTTTGCTAGATCCAAGTGTACAATATCCAGACCCAGGCCAAGGTTAAGTGCCCCTCAGACTATTTTGTAAAAAACTGCTCAAGTTACAAATGTAAGACCTCCCCTCTGTAAAAACATGTTAGTAAATATCAGGGCTGGATTTCAAATTCATCTTCATCAATTCACATAATATATGCTCAAGCACTTACCTAAAATACAGGCAAGACATACAGGGTAATTATCAAGAGATATCTGCATCCCCACTTTGGGAATTGGGACCAGTATTGGCACTATACAAATTCTAGAGATAAACCCAAAGATGGGTGTATTTTATATGGATAAAATAAAACAAACACAGTAATATTTTTTCTGTAGATACAAAGAAGCCATTTAGCCCATCAAGTCCAGCTGATGTATGATGTTTTGTTGTGTTACTAACTACACTCATTATACTATCAGAGATAATAGGATATACATCTGAATAGTTTATCTAGTCTGTGTTTATTCTCATGGAGAGGCTTGCAAAGTTCTCCACAAATAAAGTAGCCAATTGACTTTGTTTTTATAGGTACATCATTAATTAACACACCAATGTGTGTCTGTTGTTCCTTCTTATAGCTCCTTAAATGTTTAAATAAAGCTTTTTATTAATTTCTGTGTATAGTGATAATTTATGTTCACAGGTTCTTGTTGTAGTTCAGATTAGTCATGAAAATGTTTACTAAATCGCACAGGTCTTAGTTTATTTGGCATACTAGGAATTCTTCTTATAAACTTGCCTTAGAAGTTTTTTTGTGGCTATATCTACTTTTATTGTCCACTATAAACATTATCTCTTTGTATTACAGGCAGAACATACTTTCCTATTGACAGATTTAAAAACATATTAAAAATGTCCAAAGATTCTGAAATGTTTTTGTATTCCATACCTTCCTGACACTGCCACAGCCTTAACTCCTTGTTTATGTTTTCAAAATGAGGTTTATGAAATGCCTTTTCAGACAATTAACGGGCCTGACTTCATCATCCTGGGAGAATACAGTGACCAACAAATGCATTTTTGATCAGAACCATTAAGTCTGGTTCATATTTCACTGTCTACTACCTCAAGATTCTCTTTTATCAATAATATGCCCAAAATATTACTTTTTCTGGTTGGTACTCTTACTTGACAAAACCCTGTTCCATACTAGTAATAAGTAAAGAGTTAATGGCATTATACCCTGCTGTCATACAATCCTAGTTTAGCACACATGCATTCAAGTCTCTAACTATTATATCAAACCCATTAAACAATTTCCAAGCACATCACAGAAGGGGTATATTTCTGCCTTTAACTGCTTTTCAGGTATATAAAATAGGCAACCTTTTATGGTATTTTCTTATTCCATATTTCATCTCCAAGAATTCCATAATCCTGACTATTAAATAATATAGCAACTTTATACATGACATGCACATATGTGTAAACTCAACTTCCCTTTTTTATTTCTGTAGTTATGGAAGTCACTGTATCTAGGTAATAATATTGGTTTGGTAGTGTAAGAATGCCACATTTCTGTGAACAACATTACATTTATTTTTTTATTATTTAGACTCCTGCACATTTGCAGTTGTACACCACAGTAGAATCCTTTTATATATGCCACCCTTAAGGTGTCTGTTAACTGGCCAGCAATATATGTTTCTCAAACAAAAAATAAACAGGTGGGCAATCCTACTACCCTCTTTTTAAAAGAAAAAAAATACTCCCTTGATGCTGATATTCCAGCTAAAAACAGACATTTCCTAACTCTATCAATTAAAGTATGTTTGGCAGAGTTTACTACAACCACATGCTACATATACATGTATATAGATGTGTGTGTGTATACATATATAATGATGGTTGTTTTAACTGAATCACATTTTGGTACATCACTGATCAGTGATTCATTGTTTAAGTTTTTTCACTTTACTTAATTGTTGTTTGACCATGGCATTAGTAAATTTAAGTAAGGGGAGTATGGTGTCCAAAGCCCCAACATAGAGGCATATAAGGACAGCAGCTTCCCTGCAAATTCATTCAAATGATGTTTTTATGAAATATGTTTATGAATCAACAGTGATACACTCTGTCTGCTTTTCCTCTTTTTTTTATTGTTGTGTGACTATGGAGTTAGTATATGTAAGGGAGCTGTAAGGGCAAGGCCTACCAAATAAGGGGAGCAGGGCAGCTTGTTCCTCTGCAAAAAGCAAGTCTTTAGAGTATGTTTGGTGCCATTTGTGATTCTGTGAAGTGTGAGTTTGCCTCTCTCACTTTCTCTCTCTCTCTCTGTATATATATATATATATATATATATATATATATATATATATATATATATATATATATATATATATATATATATATATATATACAGATATATATATATATATATATATATATATATATATGGATCTACTTCACATAATCACATTTTTACTTACCCAAACTTAAAAGGACGAGACAACTTCACCAAAAACTTACTTTCATGAACACTTGGATCACTGCAGTTTTACTCCAGGAAAGGAACCACTTGGCCACCACAACAAAATAAAAAAATGAAGCAAATCAAACCCAGACACGTGGGGGGCTTCACCCCCCCCCCACAACACCCCTAACTAAATCTAAATTTATCAACTGTGAGATCACACTACAGTGGGAAAAAGGGCAAAGTTCATGAAAGTATACACACATATATAGATAAAAAAAAATATATATATATATATATATATATATATATATATAGATATATATATATATATATATATATATATATATATATATATATATATATATAAGGGTCTACAACTATTCACCGAAAGCACATTTCGCTGAAACACATTTCCCCGAAAACACAATTCACCGAAACACATTTCACCGAAAGTTGTAGATGGCCTTTTCCCCACTGTAGTGCGACCCTTGAGTTAGTATATATAGTAAGGGGGGGGGGGGTGGCCCCCCACATATTTTAAATATTTTGAATTATATACATGTATACATGTAATTGCAATATACTACTGTTCTCTGACAATAATATATACATAAAATATGTGGGGGCCTACGCCCCCCACACCACCCTTACTATACATACTAACTCCAGGGTCGCACTACAGTGGGGTAAAGGCCATTTACAACTTTCGGTGAAATGTGTTTCTGTGAATTGTGTTTTCGGTGAAATGAGCTTTCTGTGAAAAGTGCACTCTAATTTGATTTTCGGTGAAATGTGCTTTCGGTGAATAGTAGTAGATCCATATATAAATATATATATATATGATGTGCGTGTGTGTATGTGTGTGTGTATAGCAGAATACCAGCAACTCACATTACATACATATGTGTTAAAGGAAAACATGCTCAACATATGTAAAGCTCATCTGATCTGAATGAAGGTGTTACGAATATAACATACTACCAAAGTCTTTTCACTGTTTTACACAGTCTTAGAAGAAATAGAAATGTAATAACATATGACACATACCAGCTCTGTGAAGGACGATACTGACTGAGTTTTAGAGGACACAACACTGAGGGGTTATTTAACAGCGCATTCCATTACAATGACCATCCCCCTCAGGTCAGTTTGAATGCAATTAGGTTATAGCCAGAACAATGCAATTAACAAAGAGATGCAAGTAAAACAGGTTGTCTGTTACTTCCTAAGACAAAATAACTGGCATATGCAGAATAGTACACTGGTCAAGGAAAAGGGGACAGTGGGCAACTTAGTTAGAGGTCCTTAGAGTGCACGGACTGTTTCACAGAGATCTTTCAATCACAGAGCAGGCATGTATTTAACTAATTAAAGGTAGTATGCAGCAAGGTTATTCATGATAAATATGCTTACATTAAACACTAACAAAATTCTCAGTAAACCTGTGGATGTATGGCCTTGTGGTAGAGCTCTTGCAATATCGATGTCAGATGTAGTGAATGCAGGCTGTTAAACATTGACAAAATTCTAGATAAACTTGTAGGTGTAAGGCCTTGTGGCAGAACTCCTGCAATATCAAGGTCAGATGTAGTGACAGCAGTTCACTTACAGTCATCCATCCTATATAATTAGTGCCTAATTAATACAGATTATAATTGTGTGTACATGAAAAAGTCGATTTTGTTCCAAGAAAAAAAGAAAAGCAAAAGATTTAGTAACATTAAAGGATGAATGTATGAAAATCATTAATACATTTTTATATAAAGATGTGGAGGGAAATTTTAAAGCATATGCTTTTTGGAAATGGTAATACTGACACAGGTATTGTTAATTAGACTCAGAAAATGCTGTTTCAGAAGGCAGAGTTACATGTAAACTAACAAGTGCCTCTAAAGTCATGATATAAGCTTACATATTTTTTTTTCATTTTGGTCCTGAAGTAGTTAGCCTAAGTAAATATAATCCCAGTTGAAATAGATTATGCATGCAACACGTGACTATGATAAAAAATGCATCTAACTGTTAATAAAAGGTATAATGGCACTTTTTAGTTCAAGTACAGATTTGATGGATCAGTTTGTGTTCAGTCCTGGGTGTTAGTAAGCTTTTTGTTGAATCTGCCAGTCTAGTTCCTTTTTCTCATGTATAGCTCCTGGGTTGGCTTCAAGTGGGCAAGTTGTTACATTCTCCACTACATGGAACCAAATTTCTCAACGTTTCTGCAGCTTAGAGCTTATCTGGCTAGTCAGTCAGTAAGATCAGTTAGTCTGATATCTGATAAGTGTTTAGTGGCTCTTACCATTAAGGCACTGATAGCCTTGCCCATGTGAAATGCTCTACAAGCTGTGCAGGTGGCCCTGTAAACTAGAAACAACAAACCTGCTTTTGCAATTATCTCACACTGTGCTATAATTTGTCTCTTTTGAGATGGGACAATAAAAGCTGTTTCTCTTCCTCATAAAGTTATAGCATCTGCATTCTCAAGCTGTGCAGGGAAAGGTGCAATTATTTGTGTCCATGGTGGGTTCCTAACATTTTACTCTTTATGATAGATCAAAATAGGTTTGGGGTCAAGTATCTTATTAATGGACTGGTTTCCATAAATGATGCTCTGGTTTTCACACACAGGACATTTTCTTCCATAGGGAGTTGTTTGGAAATGTGACAATCATGCCTTTTTTGTGTTTCTCTTTGTCATCTTTGTTTTCTGAGTTCATTGATCTTGTTTGTCTTCGTCATGGTGGATTAAGTAGACTGGGGTAGTCATTCTGTTTCAGGGTTGTAATGGGGCCAAGTACATCTTTTATCAAGTTTTCACTGTACCCCTTTTCAAGAACACTCCTTTGCAGTTGGTTCAGGTTGTATAGAAACCATGTCATTTCCCCAGACATATGGGCTGTCCTCATCCCTTGTGACTTCATAACGCTTTTGTTTGTGGTTGGGGTGCATACTGTTAGCATGTAGCAACTGGTTTACCCTTGTGGGTTTTTTATAAAGGTCATTCTTTAACATGAAACCATTTTCTTTTTTGCAAACAGTTAGATCCAGAAACTCTACCTTTTTAAAGTTGTAGTGGTTAGTGACATGCAGGAGGTTTGTGGTATGTTCAATATAGTCAAAACATCTGTTAAGCTTGGTCACTAAACTGCTCCATGAGATGTAAACAATCGACAAAATAATAGTGCATCTAAGGAAAGTATTCGGTGTTGTAGATGGTATTTTCTTCCCACTTTGCTAAGGCTATGTTTGTCAGGCTTGGGCCATTATTGTTCCTATAGTTATTCCTCTTTTTGTTTGTACCATTTCTGGTAAAAATAAATGTAGTGTTTTTTTAAGTAATGTGCCCAAAAGCTCACCTATTATGTGTGTTACGCTAGGGTCGGTGGAGGTTTTTGTTTCTATTAATTTTTTCACTGTCTCAATGCAATACTCGTGTTGAAGAACTGTATAAAGTGTTTTCACATCATTGGTGACTAATATAAGATTGATCTTAATTTCTCTCACCTCCTTCAGAAATTACAGTGGGTCAGAGATGTAAGATGCAACATTTCTGGTAATTGCTTTGATTTTAAATTCAAAATAAATTGATAGGAGCTCAGTGGCAGATCCCCCTACTTTTACCACTGACTAATATGAAGGTGACCCAACCAGGTTTTTGTACGGCTTAGGGATGCCAAAAAATGTAGGGTTCTCGGGTGGGTGACTTTGAGATAATTAACTAGATTATCTTGAAGTACATATCTGAGTGAAGAGCAGCCAGTCTTATGTTCAGCCTTCTATAGGCTTGAATGATGTGAGCAACAGCCACCACTTAGTAAATTTAATTTAAAGTTAGTTTCCACTTTTCTGTGATGGCATATTATTGTAGAAAGTTCATTCTATACTACAGATTAGGGGCTGTCGCACTAACAAGCCTATCTAGAAACAAAAGAAGTGGGAAAAGCCTGTGATCAGGCTTTCAAAGGCTAAAACGGATACTGAATAGAACCACTACTATGGACTACCTTGACTACAGTCAACAGATTATGCTCATGTTAATGGCACTGACCATAGCTTGGGTCCTTATTCATCCAAGTTATTCTTCAGTGGTATGTGTACCTGCTAATGTGCCTGAGCTCTAGGACCTGAGGATGGATGAATCATCATGAAAGAAGAATGTCTATAAATTTGATGAATCAGTCTAATGCTGAACACTTCCCTGCATGGCAGAGTATTTACAACAGTTATAACTTCCTTAAATTTATTACATCTGCTGAATGGGCAAACTAATTAGTAGTGAATGTAACCTCTTTAGCTATAAATCATCTAGAAGAAAGCAAAGTATAAGAAAGATGGACACAGCTGCATTCTTAATGGCTGGTTAGGCTAAACAACTGGGGAGAGTAAGGAAGGTCAACCATCTAAACATTGTGTATCACCACTGCAGTCCCAAAAATATATACACCCTTAAAGCTGGTAATGCTCCAAGAGCACATTCACACTTAGACTCCTGGAATTTCTGGAGTAGAATCACAGGACTTTGCCTGATTTTCTTGGTATTTTCCATAGCTTCTTCTGGCCTGTGTCTACCAAGCATCTCCAAACCTGTCCTTCAAATTCCTCTCAAAGAGACATCAGTGCTTCTAACATTATGGGCTTTCAGCCCTGTTTTTAACATTAGTTCACATAATACATATTATGATTATATATGCAGCCATCAACTTTTTATTATAATATCTAGACTACATGCAGCACACCAGAACAGCATTTCTGACATCACAGTAGCCATAATATGGCAATGCCCTTACGACATAGAACCGTAGGTTGTATACTAAATGGGATAGGTTATGGGACTGGGATAATTCATCTGCATTCTGGTGACTGTCTCCAGTCCTATGTTTAATAATGAATTTAAATGGTAGCAGGGATAAAGCACACCTGCGTAATTTGGTGTTCATGGGCTACTGCTTGTACAAATTTAATTTTTTCTGTTACCTAATTGTTTCACTGAATAGTGTGCTGTGTCTCTCTCTGCAGTTAGTTCCCCATCCACCCTCCCTGTTCTTGTCTTGATGTTAGTGTTGGTGGCTCTGGAACTGCCCGCCCCTCCTGTAAGTCTGTATTTGAACACTCCTCCTGGGTCCATCTCATTTGCTCACTTAATCGAGTACAGTGAGATCATATTCTGAGTCTAGTAATCACTCTACTTAATACAGAGAGAAGAGGTGAGAAGGCCAACCCACTTAGGTTCTTCCTTCCTCTCTCCTTGCACTTTACTAACAAAAAAAAACTGCACTTTATTCATCTGCTTTTACTGTACTTGTGTTTCCTCCTATTTTATTTTGCTTTTGCCTTTTCTTAAAAGCACTCAATTTTATTTATTCTGCTGCATTTATTACTGCTTGGTAGCCTGATTAAATTGTAACTGTTATTGTAAGTCTTTTGGTTTAAGCACTTGGGCTTCATACCAGTTGTTTTACATTAAGAAGGTTTTTGTGTGGCAGGACAGGTAGCTTACATCCTTCTAAGCTGGGAATTGCTGATTGAAGGCTCAGTGTCTGCTATTCTAAAAGTGTATTAGTTCTGGTTTAAGCACTTGGGCTTCAGGCCAGTTATTCTACATTAAGAAGGTGTGTAGTCTGCACTCTTGTGGGAGGAGATGCTGGATTCTGCCCTTCTGAGCTTGGAATTTCTGGTCACAGGCTTACTGTACTTGCTTATTTGAACTGTTTCTTTCTGAAATTGGTGCTTCAGTGCATTTAAAGTGTTTTTTTTTATTGTATCTGCTTTATTTCCTGAAAAAAAAAATACTTGTTTCCCACCTTTCTAACCTAGTATAGTCCAGTTTTCAGGTTAGTGCTGAATTCAGGGCTGTGTTACAAGTCTCTGTAAGTGCCCATACCTTACTTGGATAGAAGGAAGTTTCTCTGTTCACCTGTGAGAGAGGGGAATCTTTGAGCAGCCTATCTGTCCCTGGAGGAGTGGTTTTAGTCCAGAAATTAGTAGTTTATTGGCCATTTTGGGCTAATTTCTCACTCTTTCATTTCTCTGATATAAAAACCGCATTTGCCTGGTTTTGTGTGCCGATTAGCTACAGTATAACTATTCCCGGCTCCACAAAGTCTCCTCTTCAATTTTTCCATTGAAACTACACAAACTTTCAACTTAAGCACTCAAACCATTCATTTCTCAGCCTGGCACTTATTCAAAACTCATAGAGTCACTTATAAACCCTAGCACTAGACCCCCCCCCTATACTGTACAGAAGGACAAGGCTCTCTATTCAACCTTACCAGCCAATCAGTAATACAGTTCACTGTACTTATCCAGGCATGTCCAAAGGGCAGTTTCAGATGTACTCTCCAGTCCAACTGGTGAATCTGGGCATTTTGAGGTAATGTAAAAAACTGCCTCATGTACACAGACAATCCTCTCCTCCTACCATCAAGCATTAATACATGCGAGAGATGCAATTATACAGCCAAACTGGAGGCTAAGCTCTCTCAACCCAAGACTGGATCAGACAGTCAAGAGGAGAAGGGAAATACTTGCATCACACCACCAGTCTCACATAGACCCATTAAACCAGCACTGGCAAAAAACTCAAATAAATACACCTAAACATACTCGGAGGCTCTAAATAAAAATCTGCAAAAGCAACAGAGACCACCAAAGCAGACATCCAAGCAACCTCAACCCCCCAACACAAACCATGAAACACATACTTCACAAAACCAGTGTGCACGCAATCACAGCCCTTAAGGCAAAATGACATACCCAACACATTAGTAATAGGTGACTCTATAGTCAGGCACACTGATGTCCCACTCACTAGGCTGAACAAGGAGAACGTTACTGTTAGCTGCCTATCAGGTGCCAGGATCTGCCACATAACACAAGCATTCAGGTCACTCCAGAACAAGTACAAATACGACTCTGTCATTGTCCATGTTGGTGTGAATGACCTGAGCCGTACCTCCCTAGCCTACATGAAAAGAGACATGGAAGAGCTATCTGATCACGTAGCCTAGGCCGGTATGACCCTGACCCTGAGTAGCATCCTGCCTTCACCAAGAATGATATCATGGTATAAAGAAAAAATTATCAATTTCAACAATTGGCTACGTTTCTGGTGTCATTCAAAGGGGATCCTGTGTCTGTCCGCCTGGGATGACATGCTCGACAAGCCACGCTGCTTCCCTAGAGATGGCTTGCACCTGTCACCCTTAGGCTTTTGAATACTGGCAAAGGCTCTTGCCACCCCCTCATAATGCCTTTCTTAGGCAAGGCTCAAAAGACAAACCCACTGCTGTAAATAGCACAAGTTACTAAAAACTGAGGGTAATGCTACTCAATGCCAGAAGTCTAAACCTCAAAATGCATGCACTCGAGGCTCTCCTCAGTATAGAGAAAATTGATATATGTGCAGTAACAGAAACCTGGTTTAAGGCTCCAGAGAGCATCCCAGCACTACCAGGCTACAACTCATACCATACATTTCAGCCACAGAACCCAGACCGAAATACAAAAGGTGGGGGCGTATCCATATTCATCAAGGATACCCACACCTCCAGGTTAGTGGCACAGCACGATGCTTCAGAGATCATCCACGTGCAACTAACAATGACCAAAACAGCAATTCAAATTGTAGCTTGCTCCAGATCACCCACCATATCACAGGACCCCATTTTGCATTTCTGGAAACACTGGAAAACATAAAGGTCCTACCAAACACCCTAACATTGGGTGATTTCAATTACCCAAACATTAACTGGGAGAACTACTCAAGTACTAACTCCCTTGCCAAACATTTCCTAGAATGTATAAACTCATATGCCCTGGATCTACTGGTCAACACTTCCACCAGAGATGACAACATATTGGACCTGATCATCACCAGCATGGGCAACCGGTGTTCCACATCAGAGGTCAACTCCACGCTGGTTAGATCTGACCATAATCAAATCACTCTGGATATCCACATTCCGCCCCCATCCCGGGTCAAGGAAACCACCGTGAAAAACATTTCAAAAGCAAACTTCACGTTACTTAAGACTGAGGTGGAAAGTTTCAAAGGCCCCATGCTAAAGGATTATGCTGTCCAAGCTACAAAATCCTTTACTAATGCATTCTACAGGTACCTACAAGAATTCATGGATCGTTCTATCCCAAGCAAAACCAAGACTCACTCCTCCAAAAAAAGGAAACCAGTCTGGTGGACCCCTACTATAAACAAGCTATACAATAGAAGAAGGAAACTAGTACAGAAAAAAGTAAAATACCAAGAAGGGAAGACATCCCTGATCAGTATCAGCAAGAAACTATGATCCCTCATAAAATCATCCAAGGCTAGCTTCGAAAGAAAAATTGCCAAAGACTCCAAAGATAACCACAAGGCATTCTTTAGCTATATTAAGAATCTAAGTGGCAATGCTCAGATCTGTTCAGAGTTAGTGCAGAGTGGCACAAAATACACTGAACCGACCAATATCACCAACATCCTGGTAGACAGGTTCAGTGCAAACTTCACCGCCCTCTCACCCCTCAAAAGGGCCCATAACTGCACCAGAAGAATGTAGAGCCCCTGAAATCACAGACACTCAGGTTAAAACAGCCCTCTCCAAAGCCAAAAACACAGCATCAATGGGACCGTACAGTGTCCCAGGCTGCATCCTACATGAGCTCAAAGACGAATGAACCCCTTACCTAAACACACTGTTCAAACTGAACCTCTCCACAGGCTATGTACCCACAGAGTGGCATACAGCAACGGTTATTCCACTCCAAAAAGGTAGAGCCATAACAGACCCAGGGAACTATCACCCTATAAGCCTGACTAGCTCGGTCTACAAGGCTATGGAGCGCATCATCATGGAACTCATTAACAGAGACATTGGGAACCTCCAAACACTGGACCCTACCCAGTTCGGCTTTGTTAAGGGCAGATCATGCCTCCTAAACCTGGTGGAATTCTTTGAGACAGTTACCAAGGCTATAGATGACGGAAAGGTGGTACAAATAGCCTACCTAGTATTCGCAAAGGCCTTCGATACCATTCCCCATTCTGGTATTATAGACAAGCTCACCAGCCTGAACATAAACCCCTACATCACAAGATGGGTTGCCAGCTGGTTCACGGATAGAATCCACATGGTGAAAGTTGCAGGAGCTAGGTCAGACTCTAAACTGGTTACAAGTGGTGTTTCCCAAGGCTCAGTCCTAGGACCCCTCCTGTTCAGCATATACTTCTCAGAGGTACAGGCAAGCACAGGAGGACTATGGCTGACCAAGTTCACAGACGATTGCAAACTAGGGGCTATAATTGACTCTCCGGCTGACACAGACATCCTCCAAAAGGGTCTCACTGAGACCGATACCTGGTGTCAAAATCATGGTCTCAAGCTAAATGCCAAAAAGTGCATAGTCATCGCCTTTGGAAAAAACAAAGTACCCACAAACTACCACACAGGTGGTAGTCCCCCAAATATGGAAGATGTAATAAAGGATCTGGGGACCCAAGTAGATAGTAATCTCTCCTTTGATAATCACATTGCCAAAGGGGTTAGAAAATCCTTCTATGTGGCCCACCCAATCACAAAAGAGTTTGCATCCAGATCAAAAGAGGTAATTGTGCCCCTTTACTCATCAGACCCATCAAAGAGTACAATGGCCCATTTGGGATGTACCTTACAAGACATCTGCAACAGCTGGAAAGACCACAGACGTACCTCACCAAGAGGGTCAATGGCCTCAAACAGATGTCCTCATCTCAAACGTCGGCATTTACTTTCTTTTTTAACACATAATGACTCTGTGAACAGTAACGCTACCTCACTTAGTGTAGTCTGCGGCTGGGAATGTGCCAGCTTTATGTACTTGGTAATCGCTAACCTACGACAGAGTTGTAATAGTTATCAGTTTGCATTTACTTTCTTTTTTACACATAATGACTCTGAGAACAGCAATGCTACCTTACTTAGTGTTGTCTGAGGATCTATAATAGGCTAGCTTTCTGTACTCTGTAAACGCTAACCTACATCAGCGTTTTTAACAGCTGCAATCAGCATTGATTTTTCTTCTTTAAAATATAAAGAACTATATTAACAAATCAGCAGAAAAGAAAGAGTACATGAAATAGCTGGATAACTGTACTAAATGTAGCCCGATGAATTCATGGAATACTAGCTGAATTATGTTGTAAACTGCAACCTGTGTTAGTGTTTCACTAGTAAGTGGCCTGAGCTATCGGTTCATTTCTACCGAACACAGCCTGATAATTTAGAGCTCTGTCACACTTAGTTTTTATGCGCTAAATCGCATTAGAGTTCAACAATTATATGGTTACTGGAACAACATGACATTTCTTCTTGTTTTATTGACTAAGTGCTAGCTGTTTCTGGAAAATTCCAGCTCGGTTTTGGTGATATTTACTGCATTCTGTATGATAATGGTATAGTACCTTTATCCTATTGTTTCTCTATAACAGTTTTTATGTATATATCTCATGTTTGATGCCTGTTTTTAATATTACTGTTAAGTGCTTACAGCTTTTCCACTGCTTGCTATAATCACAATTTCTCTCTTTCAATCTAATCTCTGTAGCTTGTTGTCCCCCACTTTGTCCGTGCCTCATTGGATATCTACTCCTACAATAAAATACTATTCATCCTGCTGCCTTATTCTCACCATGGGAACAGGACCAAAGCTTCTCATTGAGGCATAGCCTCTGAAGAAAATAAGAAAGTATGTGTAACTGCTGCTTGCCCTAATTAACTGACTATATTTGTTTAAAGCTCCTGCTAGGTGGTTTCAATAGTCTCCCTTGCCAGGATAGCCAGCAGCCTAACCAACCTTCTCATTTTTTCCCCCATACTTGCTTCTTCTCTAGCCCTCCTTTTTCACTGGGCTCCCATCCTTCTCCACCATCTACTGGGACCTGTCTCCTCAGAACCAAGTGTACTTTCTGCTTTGCCCACTAGATGGCACCCTACCCATATAATTCCTGACCTCTTACACCAAGCCTTAATTTTTCCTAAAATATCCCTATAGTTCCAATTTAAGCCCCTCTCTGTCTTCTCTTTTCCTATATCTAGGTGTCTCCATCCTGTCTAATCCCTGTTCCCTGTACTCACCTCATACTATCAGTACTCTACTGATTAGTTCTCAGCCATCAGCAGCTTACCTTGGATCTTCCCGCTCCGTTCGCCCTGCGGGCTCACTCCGCTCCCCTACCCTACCCCCAAATCTCACCCACCCCTAGCACCTCTACACTTATACCTGTATAACCACACCCACCATCCAGCCTCAACCAATTAGACTCCAATCCTCCCTCCATTATCCACTTCCAATCCTACCCATTAAACAACTACTTCCCTCCCCATTAATCAAATTCTCACCTGCCCCACCCAAAACACACAGCTCTCCCATCCTTGCAACTTAGTTAGTTATAAATAACCTACTCTCACTACTCTATCTTACCATGATCTCAAAACCACAATTCTACTCTTTCCAACTACTACTACTTCTCAGTATAACCTACTTTCACTACCTCATCCAACCTACAAACATTAACCACTCTCCACCCTTACACATAACTTATCATCTTAGCCAACCACTTTCACACCCACACATCCCAATATCTCCTTACCTGTACCCTATACACCACCACCTTCTCTTCCCCTACAAACTCATAACCCCTTATAAGTATCCTATCCCCTCTGCACCCAACAATACCCTCACATACCTAATAAAACTCACCCCTGACTCCAAGCAATCTAACTACCTTTCTAACCTACTCCTACATCTAGCCATCTTACTACTTTCTGGAGACATACACCCCAACTCAGGACCCTCCACATCTCCCTCAACAGATAAATCCTTACTATTCACCTCCTTAAATGCCCAAAGCATAGCTAACAAAGTCCCTAACCTCCATGCCTGGCTTGCACACAATAAACATGATATCCTGTCTATCTCTGAAACTTGGTTGAAACCCCATATAAAAGATACTGAAATAATACCACCCAACTACTCAATCATTAGAAAAGATAGAACCCACACAAAAAGGAGGCAGAGTAGCCCTCCTATACTTATCCTCCTTATCAGTTACTCCTTATAACAAAACCACCCCCCAGTTTAATAATGCTGAATTACTTTTAGCCCTACTTCAAGTTAACCAACATAAACACATATGTATACTCTCCCTTTACATCCCTCCTGGTGACAATACTTCTACACTTGAGGACATCCTCTCCTGGCTTTCTATTAACATTAGCATGGAAACAATAATTCTGGGGGACACTAATATCAACTGGTCCTCTATACAGTCTCCCACAAACCCACTTAACATTAACCTCTATATATTCTCACAACTGATCAACTCCATAACCAGGTCCTCAAAACAAGTCCATAATGGTAGTATCCTTGACTGGATTTTAGTCTCCCACCCTCATTATTTCTCAGACAGTGGCACCTTTCCCGATTCCCTTAGTGATCACTTACCCACATTCATACGTCGTTTGCCCTCTCCATTGCATCTTACACACACTTATATTACTATACGCCACCACAAAACTTTCAATCCCATTACCTTCTCCAACTCTCTAAAAGCAATAAACTGGAATACTTTAAAAACGTTACCACTGGAACAAGCAGTCATCCACTTCAACATAACCTCCTAGACCACCATGTTCCTTTAAGGACAAAAATAATAAAAAACAAAACTGCGCCTTGGCTAACAAAAAACACACTAGTAACCATGCACCTCAGAGATAAAGCTTGGGCATATTACCAAAAACTCAGGACTCCCCTCACTCAAAATGAATTCAAAATGCTTAGAAACAAAGTAAAAAAATAAATCATCATAGATCGACAGAACTATTTTTCTATACTCCAAAACAATAACAAAACAAACCCCCAAAAGTTTTGGAAAGGCATCTCCACCATCCTTAACCCCAGCAAATCAGACAACCCTAGCTCAGACCCTGAAGCTCCAGACATAGATCTGGCTACTCAGTTCAATACTTTTTTCATTGATTCCATATCCAAACTAACCTCATCATTCTCATCCTCTAACACCACCACACCCTCCACACTATCCCCATCATCCTCTTTCAATCCTATACCTCCTGTACCCCCCATCTCTGCTTCCTCTCCTATTCCCCTCCATCACCACCCCTCAATACCCCCTCCTCTCAGCTTCCAACATTCTCACTCAAACCTGTACCCACATCCACCATAAAAAAAACTCCTCCTGAAACTGAAACCATGCTCTCATTCCCCCGATAACATTCCTTCATACTATCTTGCTATAGCTGCAGAAGCCATTGCCTACCCCATCAGTATTCTAATCAACCACTCCATTCAAGAAAGTTTAGTACCCCAAATCTGGAAATAGGCTTATGTCATACCTTTGCACAAAGGTGGCAACAATAATAACATAACTAACTTCCATCCCATCACCATCCTATCCCCCATCTCTAAACTCCTGGAAAAGTGTATCCACCTACAACTCTTACCATATCTCATAGATAATAATCTACTTACTCCCACACAATATGGCTTTAGACCCGGTCACAGCACTATGACTGCCCTTCTCTCCTTCCTGGAAACTGTGAATAAAGCACGAGATTCAGGCCACATTGTCTCAACCCTTTTGCTAGACCTCTCCAAGGCCTTCGACACTATCTCCCACAATTTACTCCTAATTAAACTCTCTAAGCTTAACCTGTCACCTTCCTCTCTGAACTGGTTCACTAGCTACTTATCTAATAGATGCCAAGCTGTAAAATGGAAAAAAGCCACCTCCCCATTCAGTAATACCCCAACTGGAGTCCCTCAAGGATCCATACTAGGCCCCCTTCTTATCAATATATTCATAAATGACTTCCATAACTCCATCCCCTTCACTAACATCATCCAATATGCCGATGATTCAACTATTATCTGTTCTGCTACCTCTATACCTACCCTTCTAAAGCTCACACAAGATGCATTCTTAACCACCGAACTATGGATGAAAAAAAATCACCTCGCACTAAATGCATCTAAAACCAAACTAATGCTATTCACCCCATCCAAAGCCACCTCTTATAATATAAGTACATTCCCTATCACTAGTCATAGTAATACACCCATTGAACTCATTTAAGAGGCCAAATTATTAGGTGTCCAAATTGATAGTCAGCTCAAATTCTGCTCCCATCTTCAACTTAATATAAAAAACCCCATAAAAAACTTGGTATGCTCTACCGACAAAAATCGCTATTTAACACCCTCCACTAAAATCACCCTCTCCACCACATTTCTCATCCCCTCCCTCCTCTATGGTGCCCCACTCCTAACTAACCTACAATCTTCACTCAAATCACAACTCTCCTCTTGCTATAACAAAATTGCCAAGTTTGCTACTGGCCATAAGTCCACTTCACACCATTGCTCATCTCTCCACAAACTAAAATGGTTGGAACTCACCAATCATCTTACCTATACTCAACTTACTGTTGCCCACAAGCTAATTTTCTACCCTTCCCTCTGCCCCTCCCTTTCCTCTACCTTCAAAATGCACCTCCCTGATAGACTACTTAGATCTAACAACCAAAACCTAATAGAACAGTATAAACCATCTCGTCCCCCAGGAAAAAATATCCTATCCTATAGTCTAGCTCGTCTCTGGAACTCCCTACCACCACCCATCCGCACCACCTCAAACGTCCGTTCTTTCAAAAAATCTCTTCACTCACATCTATTTTCCCAGTGGGAATGCTCTTGCTATCACCCCATATAATCTCCTCTCCTCTTTTCTCCTCCTATCTCATACATCCTGATCTCACTTGTTTAAGCCTTGATACCGATTGCATAACATGTACCTCTTAGTGTAACATACCATATATGTAAAGTCACCTCTGTTATCATATTGTAAATTTTATTCTCTCTTTTGATTGTACTATATTAATATCAATCACTATTCTGTTGTATTTGTAATTGTTTTTACTAGGCTTTTGTAACTATAACTTTAACAATTTGTAACAAGATATTTCATTGTAATTTTCTGCTTGGAGCTTTTCTCCCCAGGACTCCATTGAAAACGGGTTCTTTGTGACCCAATGGACTATCCTGGTAAACCAACTGCAAATAAATAAATAAATGTCCTATGCAGCTCGACTGAAGAAACTCCAGCTGTATTCGGTTGCATACCGCCTACTCAGAGGGGATCTCTGCCTGACATACAAGGCCATATCCAGATCAGAACTGATGGACATGCTCCACCTAAAGAAAACCATATCCCCTTGAGACACATGCTCTAGGGATCTAAACCTCACCACAACAATAAATAGGACATGCTGGGGGGATAGATTCCTGTCCCAGAGACTTTCCATGCTTTGGAACAAGATTCCAATCTACATTAGGCAGAGCTCCTCACTAACACTCTTCAAGAGAAACCTTGACGAGTGGATGGGAAACAGAAAGTTTACCCTGGGGATCACTTCAGTGGCTATGCTGGACAGAGGCACAGGGAGCTAATCTAAGGGGGCAGCAAAAGCCAACACATTCTGGCTAGGCTTATAAATGCCTTCGGGCAGAAAGCCTAGTACCTACCTATGAACCTAAGTATTGAATGGTCAGTTAGTAAAGCGAAACTATGTCCTAACAAGGAATACAGTAACAAAGTGAGTTCCCACTTAAAAGTAAGGTGTTCTTGCTCAATGGCAGAGCATCTAGTTTCACTCTTACTTAGTTTACTGCGGAAGTAACAGGCTGGGTGATTCTCATCACCTACTTCATGTGATAGCCCAGATTCTCATTCTGCTTCAGATACATTGGTGTATAAAACAAATGGCTTAATTGCCAGGCCCAGTTAAGACAGGCTGTGAGCATAAGACAGTTTTCAGCTGGATAAGAGTGCCATCTGCGGTTATGGTCAACCTCACCTGGATGGATGCCTCACTTTTTGTAGTATCCATCATGGGGGGTGGCTATGACAGCAAAGTAAAAAGCTTTCTGTAGAAGTCTACTAGCCCTAAAAATATTGTAACCTGTTGTTATTTACTGGATATAGACCATTTCTCAAAAACTTCAATTTTGTTCATTTTATCTAATCACCGCTGTCCCAATCACATCTCATAAGAATCTGGCTTCTGTCATACGCTTACTTTTGACAGCATTAAATGTTAAGTCCTGCCTACCTTAAAAAGTCTAGCTCACCTGGTATGTTCGATAAATGTGACCACCATTCCTCTTACGTAGATTACTATGTCATCACGTTATGCATCGGAGTACCTGGCATGAGGTTTCACAACTTTTTCCACAAGACTTTGAAAAGTTCTACAAATGCAATGAAGTCCAAATGTAAGACAGCAAAATGAAAAGGACCTTCTATGGTACAGAAAGATGTCTTTGCTTTGGCTTTAGGAGTGAAGTGAATATCTCAGTACCCCTAGGATAAGCCAAGGGTAGTCAAAAATTACTTCAGGCATTGGTTAAGATTTACATCTAGATAACTCATTCAGTTTTCAGAAATCATTACAAAATCTTTTGTAGCCATTTTTGGACAGGTCCATTCACTTTGGGATAGCTCAATAATTCTTATTTTAAGAATTTTTTCACTTCTTCACCTATTCCTTTTGTCTTATACCCTGACAAACCACATAATTTTAGGTTTATGTGTCCCACTGCTATAGTTTCAGTATGATGCTTTATTAAATTTATCCTACCAAGTAACTCAGGAAAACCTCTATTTCTCAGGAAAGGTTTCTTTTCTTATTACATCTGTGTCTTTATCAACACTTCTTATAAATGACCATTAGAGACAAAATTCCTTGATGCAATACTATTGCTATTTACACAAATTTTCAGGCAGAATACAGACCTGTCAACTTCTTTCTCTGATTGTAACACATTTATGTGATATCTCTCTTCTCTGGCCTTCTTTAAACAGTTTGTTTTATTCTGTAGTAAAATTCAATAATTTTCTGTACACCTCCAAGGCACCTTCCCTTCTTGCCAAGAACTTATTTTGAGCTAAGGAAACTGGTAATAAAACTGTCTCCCATTTTAAATTCCCTTCTACTGTCATTTTTATTAACTACCCTATGTTTCATGTATTGAAATGGTGAATGAAAAAAGAATGATCATTTTAGAATGAATCTAAAATAATGGAAACAAAAAAAAAATCTTTGCAGGGAGGGGTGCCTCCCTGTGTACCCTGCTAATTATATATACCAACTTCCATATGCCAACTCTGATACTACATTACAGTGGGCAAAGTGAGGAAATAGCTGCACTGTACCACAATCTCATTAATATACTGTTTTATATGTATCTCTCTCGCTATATATATATATATATATATATATATATATATATATATATATTTGTATGTGTGTTTGTATATCTATCTCTATATATGTATATGTAGCTATACAGACACACACACAAGCACAAACTCCCTGTAAGAAGTTGACATGACCCAACCTGTTCTAACTAAACGAGATAAACTCATTGAGTAACACCCCACCAAAAAAATATATATATATATATATATATATATATATATATATATATATATATATATATATATATAGGTGACACAATGGGACATTGCTGCCACAATCTCTTACTTATAGAAGTTCACATTCACAAAACCATGGTGAGAACACAGAACAGAACACCATGCAACGCAGATAGAAGTATTTGTGTTACTGTGGTAAATATGAAACCATCTGGTGACTGCTCCTTTCAGGTAAGGTAATGGCAGAAGTGAAGCTGCATTACAGGAGATACATGATTATGTTGTCAGTTATCAATATGCAGAAACATTGATATATGTTACTTTGAATTCTACATGGCAAAACTTACAATAATTGAAACCACTAATTACTGAAACTCACCATTCACTTTCCTTTTCTGATATGCTAAATGATAAAAATCAAAAATACAAAAAAATAGAATTATACTCTTTGGCCCCCTGTACCACCATATTCGTAAATGCTAACCTTAATCATATTTCTGCCTCTTGCCCTAACACCATTCTTACTAATTACCTTACTACAAATCCTTTCTGTTACAGCACCACTACAAAAGACAGGTAAGCAAAACATACAGAAATATTTAAACAATGCTAAAACAATCACCTTTCTTATTCCTCACTCTAATCCTCCCCAAGAAACACTCACATATACATTCAAAAACAATAGCACACACAGAAACACACAAAACACTCAGTATGTCCCCCTTACCTAGCCCTTATTCATAGGTTCATAGGACAATAGTAGGCGATTGGCCCGGAGAACCTCCCACAAAGTCAGTCCCCGTTTTCCCTATCCAGCAGGGACATAGGTGGGATCCCAGGGGTATATTTTCTGTTTCCCATCCAGTCGTCCAGATTCCAATTAAAGAGGACTAGAGAGGTACTCTGACAGAGAGGAACTCAATTCCACAGATGGGGGGGGGGGTCACTGGGACACAAATCTATCCCGCCAACAAGTTCTATTAATGTCACAGACCAGGTTGAGACCTAACATGTGGGTTGTGCTAGTGGAGTTTGACTTATAGATATGTAGCAACTCCATCAAGGCTGAGTCTGAGACAGCCTTGTATGTCAGACACAGGTCACCTCTGAGCAGTCTGTATGAGACTGAAGCGAGAAACAGGGCTTTTAGCCTATCTGTATAGGACAGGTATTTGAGACCCTTGGTTTTCCTGGTCAGAAACTTCTGTGGTCTCTCCAACTGCTGCATGCGCTTAGCAAGGTACATGCCAAAGGGGGCATTGTACTTGATAATTGGTCTGATAAGGGAGGAGTACAGGGATGTTATGACCTCTTTGTTCCTGGATGAAATACCCCTACTTAAGAGGTGGTCCATGTAGAAAGCCTTCTGTACATCGGAGGCAACATGGTTGTCAAAAGTCGGGTTGCTACCAAGGTTGCTATCAAGTCCCTCACGACTGATTGCATACTTGGTACGCTGTTATTAATGTGGTAATTAGTGGGGACACCATTTTCTCTAAAGGGGATAATGATGCATTTCTTGGCATTCAGTTTGAGGCCATGCTTCTGGCATCAGTCATTAGTTTGGTTAAGGCCCTCTTGGAGGATGTTTGCATGGGTCTATATCACATAGTCAAAGTGTTATAACTTTGAACACGTAATGCTCAAACTATTATGTTCAAAGTTACAAAACTTCGACTATCCATAAAAAAATAAATAAATAAACAACGGAAAACAAAATAAACTGTTTTAAGCAGGGGCCCTCCACCCCGAACATGGGGGGCTGTACCCCCCACACCCCCGCTACTTACATATACCAACTCCGAGATTGCACCCCACTGAACAAAATGGAAACCTCCACTTATGGAGATTTCCATTGAAATGCTTAAACGTTTACAAATTTGAACTTGTAAAAGTTCGACTACGTGATAGGAACCCTGTTCATATCACTAGGGGAATTCTGACCCCCCCCCCCAAAAAAAAAAACACGCTTACCTGTATTATGCAAGCAGAGCCCATAACTTACAAAACATTTGCCAGTCCTGTGTTTGATATTTCATGAAACTGACAGATGGAACATTCAGTTTAATTTTACAGTAGAACACTTTTGTCAAGTAAACATATACTCTATAATATACACTGCACCCATATACAATTATATAACTAGAGAGATAGACAGATGTAGAAATCAATAAATTAGTTAGATAGCTCCATATGTAGATAGAATGATACAGATTTATGTTTGAAACCTTAATTTTTGGATGATGTGCATCAATTACTCAATCTAGACACCGAAGGCACACAGCCCACTCTGTCTCCATAACTGTATTAATTGGAATTCTGTGCATATATGACAGTTATGGTCCTACTTGGTGGATGCCTGCAGCTGTTGACACCCCTACATAAGGGTGATGTTGGTAATTTCAGGTCAGTATGCTATATAATACACACTACAGCCAGGCTGATGGAGGAATTCAACCCTCACCATTTGCTGCAGTGCATTATTCCAACCACTTACTTTATATGAAAAGTAGCACAGTTTTAGGCTAAATGCGGGATCAATACTGTAATTCCTGACCTTGCGTAATCTCTGAATACCCAAAAAAGAATCACAGCAAAGAGTTGTGGGTTTATTTTTTGTTCTAGCAAAGCTGTTTCCTGCCATCAGTCACCATTTCCTATTGAAATGATTTGATGCCATGAGTTTATTGAGGAGACAGAAGAGCTATGCAATAGTTTTCTATCTTCTGCTGTCTGCAGTTTACCTTAGAATATTTTGTGCTTATTACTTTGTCCATTTGCTTGCACTTTATCAATCATATAAAAGAACACTGAAGTGATGCCATATTAGCCCACTACATTGATGATGCTCGACCTCCTTGATTGCCTTTGCCATCTGTACAACGGATGCTACACATTCCCTAAAATGATAACAGATTTAATATTATCAAGCACTGGCTAAGCTCTTCTGTCCTCTATTTAAATACTTAAGATAATCTTCATGCATTCGTCCTGAAATATATCATCTCATAACACTAATAGCTATCCTTGGGCTCATTCCGCTCCCTTACCATTCCCCCATTCTCACCCACCCCTAGATCAATTACATTTATACTTACAAAAGCCCCACCCCTCTCTGCCCATTCTGACCTCACTTCCCTTTCCCCTAACCTAACCTTTTCCACCTGCCAACCTACTCTTCCTGTTTCAGTTACAGACCATTTCCCCCCTTACTATATCTTGCCTCCATCCATATTCTCCCCTCCTAAACAACACTTAGCTGGGTTCAATGTCTCTCTTCTCCAGCTTCCCACTTCATCTTACACTCTCTCTCTTACTACTTGTACTAATAAAGCTAACATCTAGTCACACTCCTCATCTAATCCCCAAGGCCACACCAGCCACTGACATATATTCCTCCACACTAAAATCCTACTCTAACATATCTTCTAGCCTTTTTCATTCCAACCCACTCCTTCTCTCAAAACTTAAGATTTTCCCATATAAACATTCCACCCTCAACCCACTACCAATCAAAAATCAGCCTACTGCTACACGGAAACGATTACCTTTAATAACCTCTCTCCCTAAACTCATTCTCTTGCTCTGATGAGGCATTAACCCTAACCCTGGACCCAATCCTTCTATCAACAACCATACGTACTCCTACAGATCATTGAACATTACCACTATCAACCTCCAAAGTATCAGGAACAAAATTCCTTAATTCCACACTTGGATATCCCTAACCAAACCAGATTTACTTGCCACTACCGAAATCTGGCTAAAACCATATATTAAGGACTCTGAATTCCTTCCATTTGGGTACTCCTGCCTAAAACCCGACAGACCCCGTAAAAAGGGAGAAGGCGTTGCGCTGCTCTTCCCACATAGACTTTCCATTATTCCATACTCATCTCCTATTCCACAATTCGCTAACACTGAAATACTAATCACCTTTCTAAAACTTAATGATTGCAAAAGTATACGCATAGAAACATTACACCTACCCCCTAGGCAATAATATTCCCCTTCTTGAGGAAATCCTAGCCTGGATCTCTACAAAAATTAACAATGAAACAATTATACTTGGTGGTGTAAATATAAACTGGCTCGATCAATCGAATTTCTCCTCACCTCCTAGTATCAACCACTACAACATCACCCAAATAATCACAGATATAACTGGACCAGCTAAAAACAATAATGGTGGCTCAATCATAGACTGGAGCCTAGTGTCTGACCCTAACAAATACTTCGAAACAGGCACCCTTCCCTGCAATATCAGTGACCACCAGCCTACCTATGCTATACGCAAAATCCCCTATTACCCAACCAACATCACTACATGCTAATCAGAACCCTAACTCATTTTAACCCAACTAATTTTAATCACAACTTAAGGTCCATCAACTGGAATGTACTGAAAACCCTTCCACTAGACAAGGCAGATTAATTCTTCAATTCAACCTTCCTAAAAGGTCTAAACTGCTATGGTCCTCTCCACCACAAGAGAGTAAAATCCAAACACACCATCTGGCTTTCTAAAAGCACCAGACAGGTCATGGTCATTAGGGACAAAACTTGAAAAAATGGCATAGAACTAAAAACCCTTCTGACCTCCAACAGTACAGGCAGCTTTGAAACCAAGTAGAGAGTCTAGTCATTAATGACAAAAAAGATCATTACATTGAATGATAGCATAACTTCAAGCAAAACCCGAGACAATTCTGGAACTCTTTTTCCACCCTATTAAACCCTGGCACAAAAAGCAACCCCTGTGCACATTCCATAAAACACCATTAGAAAGTGCCTCAGTCTTCAACTCGTACTTTGTAAAAACCAAAGCAAAACTTACTGCCTCCTTCCCACCCCACCTCCTCATACTAACCACTCCTCTGATCACAACCATCCTATAACCCTCCCTCTAGTACATTTTCTCTCTCTCCTATCCCTACTTCTACTATAACCAGACTTCTACTTAAATTAAAATCAAGTAGTTGCTCCCCCAACAACCTCCCCCCAGAATACCTTAAAATGTCAGCTAGGACTGTCTCCTACCCCATTAGCATACTCTTAAACAGATCAGTACAGGAATCCTACATAACCACCATCTGGAAGAAGGCATATATTTTCCCCCTTCATAAAGGTGACAACTGCACAGATACCTCCAATTTCCGTCCTACTGCTATATTGTCTCCCATCTCAAAAATCCTAGAAAAATACATACACACCCAGCTCCAGCAATACATACTGAATAACAATCTTCTATCTCCCCGTCAACATGGCTTCCGCCCTGCCCACAGTATTACCACTACTCTCATCATTCATGAATACAGTTAACCAAGCTCGTAATGAAGGAACACTTCTTTCCTCCCTCTTCCTTGACCTATCTAAGGCTTTTGATATCATCTCCCACTCCCGTCTTCTCTCTAAGATTTCCATTCTGGGTATGTCCCCACCAACCCTACTCTGGTTTTCCAACTGCCTGTCCAAAAGAGAACAATCCACTAGATGGCTAGACTCCTTCTCACCATTCCTATATACTCCCACAGGGGTCCCATAGTAGGACTTCTACTCTTTAGTATTTTCATTAACGACACTCACTCTTGTGTTACCAACAACTCTGTTATTCAATATGCAGACGACTCAACAATAATTTGTACCACCAATACCATACCCAGACTACTCTCATGCACACACCAAGCATTCTCTTCCATTGAAAGCTTGATGACTAACAATCATCTTGCGCTCAATCCCAACAAAACACAACTTCTTCTCTTCACTCCTAAGAGCCACCATAATAAACAAACCAGACTTTAAAATCTACTCACTAAACAAAACTGCCATAGAAGTTGTCTCATATACAAAATTGCTAGGTGTTGCCATAGATGAAAGCTTAACCTTTAACCAACACATTCACATCATTAGAAAACCCACCAAAAACTCAGAACCCTGTACAGACACAAATACTTCCTTAACCCTGCTACCAAACAAACCCTCGCCTCTACCTTCCTACTACCATCCCTATTACATGGTGCCCCTCTTCTCACTAACATTCAAACCTCCCTAAAAGCCAAAATGGTAACCTGTACAACAAAATTGCCAGATCTGCAACTAATGCCACTTATTCCTCCCACCACTGTTCCTCACTTCACACACTCAAATGGCTCAGACTACCACAATATCTTATCTACCAACAACTCACTATAGCTCACAAAATAATCTATAAACCACTCAACTGTCCAGCCCTTTCCTCCACTCTAACTCGATACCACCCAAACAGAACCCTCAGATCAGAAAATGAAACCTTACTGCTCGTCCAAAAACCCACTCTCCCTACTGGTCAAACACTCTACTCATTCTGCATTGCCAAACTCTGGAACTCACTCCCATCAGAACTCAGATCCACTAATGATGCTAACTCCTTCAAAAATGCCCATTACCTTCACCCACTGGCAATGCTCCTTCTCCATACCCCACATAACCTGACCCTTCCCACACTGTCATCTCTCACACACATCCCTATCCATTTTTACATCTGTAACACGTAACTCCATCTGTTTATTTTCCTTCTTACTTTTCTCCTTATCCACTGCCCATGTCCTTGCTAGACATCTCTATTTACTGCACACTGCCAGTTGCATTATATATAGTTATTAAACACTTCTCAATTGATGTTTATGTAATGTTATGATCCACTTCTGTTAAACTTCTTCATCTCATTTGTAAGCAGCTTTGTTGTAGCTAATTGTTGCTTTGTTAACCCAGTTTGTAATTAACTGAATGTTGTACTTGCATGTCTGCTGGAGCTTTTCTCCCCAGGCCTCCACTGAAAATGGACTCATTCCAGCCCATTGGACACTCCTGGTAAACAAATTAAATAAATAAATACAATAGTTTTAAAATATCATCCAATGGGATTGACAATGACTTTCTTAAATCTACTAAGTTTCTAGACCTCATAAAAGAAAAAAGGAAAAAAACTTCAACTTTCTGATCAAAGGAGCAGTTTCTCAAAAAATAATTAAAAAAAAGACAAATGATTCTTTGCCGTGTCAAGTTTTTCTAAACATGCACTGTATGTTATCCACAACCATGATGCTGATGTTAGCTACTTTTTATACTTATTCTGCATTTTTACAAATATGCACATTACTGTTACTTAACAAAGAAAGTATGCAAAAAAAAAAAGATTTTCTGCTGATTTCCACTTTAGACCCCCATTAGAATGAAGCATCTCACGCCATCTAATAAGCTAGACTTTCAGCATTACCTCAGCATAACACAGTTAATGCTTGGTCGCAAGCTTCTGTAAGTTCCAAAATGCATTCCCCAACTGTCCACTCCCAAAACGGAGCTGATGCTGAAACTATCACCAAATCAAAACGAGATAATGCTGGTGGAGAAGGCAAATGCAGATCAGTAAACAGAAGCAGGATGCCTAAGTGTGTTTAACAGAATGAACTATAATTATACAAATTAAAATACATACATTTTAAATCAAACACAGAATGACAGTTCCTCGAGATGACTAAAGAAAATTCCTGTATTGCTGTATTATACCTACAATTTTTGACCTGTAATATTTATACAAGAAGGGGGAATCAGTATGCAAATTATCAAGAAGATCACAGAGCATAAATTTTCCTATTTAACAGCAAAGTTTTAGAAAAACTTAAGATATCTGAAACTTTAAAAAATGTCAGAAATGTATATTTTGTTGAATATTAGCCCTGGGTTTTCAAAATGGTGTGCTATAATTTTTATTTGATTCAGATTCTCTTTGGACATGTTACGTTTCCCCTGATATATTCTGTAAAGCAACATCATTCTCTGTATCTGCAGTACTTTCAGTCATAGGTGACTCTATAGTCAGGCACAATGATGTCCCCCTCACCACGCTGAACAAGGAGAAAATTACAGTCACCTGCCTGTCAGGTGCCAGGATCTGCCACATAACGCATGCACTCAAGTCACTCCACAACAAGTACAAATATGACTCTGTCATTGTCCATGCTGGAGTGAATGACTTGAGACGTACCTCCCTGGACTACATGAAAAGAGACATGGAAGAGCTCTTGGATCATGTGGCCCAAAAGGTATGGCCCTTGTCCTGAGTAGCATCCTGTCTTTGCCCAGAATGATACCACAGTATAAGGACAAAATGATTGACTTCAACAATTGGCTAAGCTTCTGTTGTCATTCAAAGGGGATCCAGTATCTGTCTGCCTGGGAAGACATGATCGACAAACCACGATGCTTTGCCAGAGATGGTCTGCACCTTTCACCCCTGGGATTCAGGTTACTGGCTAAAGCTCTTGCCACCAATATAGTGCCTTTTATAGGCAAGGTTCAAAGGATAAAACCACCACCATAACAGATACAAGTATGCAAAATCTGAAGGTAATGCTACTCAATGCTAGAAGTCTAAACTTCAAAATGCACTCTCTCGAGGCACTCCTAAAAATGGAGAACATCGATATCTGTGCAGTAACTGAGACCTGGTTTAAGGCCCAGAGAGCACCCCTGCAATACCAGGCTACAACTCTTACCACACTTTTCGGACACAAAACCAAGACCGAAACACTAAAGATGGAGAAGTGTCCATATTCACCAAGGATATTCACACCACCAGGCTAGTTGCCCAACACAATGCATCTGAAATTCTCCAGGTGCAACTAACACTAGGTAAGACTGCAATCCAAATTGTAGCTTGCTACAGATCCCCCACCATGTCCCAAGATTCTCACTACACCTTTCTAAACATACTGGAAAATATTAAGATATAACCAAACACCCTAATACTGGGTGATTTCAACTACCCTGCCATTAACTGGGAAAACTACTCAGGTACCACCTCCTTTTCCCAACGGTTCTTGGAATTCATAAATTCCAACACCCTGGATCAACTAATCCATTGTCCCACCAGGGGCTCCAATATCCTAGACCTGGTCATTACCAACATGGGAGACAGATGCTCCACATCAGTGGTCACCCCTCATTAGTCAGGTTTGACCATAAGCAAATCACCCTTGACATCCACATCCCACCCCCCACCCCCCACCCCACAGTAAGGAAACCTCCTTAAAAAACTTCTCCAAAGCCAACTTCATGCTACTGAAGTCAGAAGTGACAAACTTCATGATAGCCATGCAGACGGGATCTGAAAGTTCGACTACAGAATCCTACACTAAGGCACTGTATGAGCACATCCACTCGTGCATGAATTGTGCCATCCCATACAGAACCAAGATGCTCTTCTCCAAAAAAAGGAAGCCAATCTGGTAGTTCCCTGCTATAAACAAACTATACAACAGAAGGAAGAAGCTGTTATAGAAAAGAGGAAAATCCCAGGATGCAAAAAACTCCCTCACCAGCCTCAGTAAGAAGCTGAGATCCCTCATAAAATCCCCAAAAGCTAGTTATGAAAATAAAATTGCCAAAGATTCCAAAGACAACCACAAGGCATTCTATAGTTATGTCAAGAATCTAAATGGCAATGCTCAGATCTGCTCTGAGCTACAATAGAATGGCATTAAATATACTGATCCCAAGGATATTGCCAATATCCTGGCAGATCGATTTAGTGCCAACTTCACCCCCTCTCACCCCTAAAAGGCCCATCTCAATATCAAAAAATTGCCAAATTCCGGTAATCACGGCCACACAGGTAGAAACTGCACTCTCCAAAGCTAAGAATACAGCATCCATGGGACCAGATGAAATCCCAGGCTGTGTACTACATGAACTACAAAATGAACTGGCAGCTCACGTAAGTGTCATGTTTAATCATTGCCTCACCTCAGGCTTCGTGCCCACTGAGTGGTGCACAGCTACAGTTATCCCACTCCACAAGGGGGGATCCACCTTGGATCCCAGGAACTACCATCCCATCAGTCTGACAAGCCTGATCTGCAAGGGCATGGAACGCATTATCATGGAACTTAAAAACAAAGACATTGGCAACCTTCAAACACTAGACCCCACCCAGTTTGGGTTTGTGAAGGGCCGATCTTATCTCTTGAATCTGATTGACTTCTTTGAATCAGTCTTCAGAGCTGTGGACGAGTGTAAGGTGGACCACACAGCCTATCTGGACCTCGCCAAGGCCTTCAGCACCATCCCCCACTCTATAGTCATAGATAAACTTACTAAGCTGGACATAAATCCCTACATCACTCAATAGTTTGCCAACTGGCTTACTGACAGAACCCAGACTGTAAAAGTTGCCAACTCCAAATCCAGCTCCAGACAAGTGACAAGTGGAGTACCTCAGGGTTCAGTCCTGGGACCACTCTTGTTTGGCATCTACTTCTCTGAAGTACAGGCCAACACTAAGGGACTCTGGCTAACAAAGTTTGCAGATGACTGCAAACTGGGAGCCATTACTGAATCCCCATATTATGTGGATATTCTACAAAAGGGCCTTACAGAAACAGATGTCTGGTGCCAGAGCCATGGGCTCAAGCTTAATGCCAAAAAATGTATAGTTATCCACTTTGGAAAAAAAACATGTACCCATGAATTACCACATAGGTGGCAGTACACTAAACATCAAAAGTGTGATGAGAGACTTAGGGACACAGGTGGACAGTGGGGTCACTTTCGATAACCACATCGCCACAACAGTCAGGAAATCCTTCTATGTGGCACACCTCATCACTAAGGGCTTTTCATCCAGAAAAAAGGAGGTCATTGTCCCACTGTACTCATCCCTCATTAGACCCATTACAGAGTATAATGCCCCGTTTGGTATGTACCTCACAAGACATCTGCAACAGCTGGAAAGGCCACAGAAATACCTCAGTAAAAGAATCACAGGCCTAAAGCAGATGCCATTTGCTGACCGTCTAAAAAAACTCCAGCTATACTCTGTGGCATATAGTCTACTCAGAGGTGATCTCTGTTTAACATACAAGGCCATGTCAAACCCTGAGCTGTTGGACATGCTCCACTTAAATAAATTCAAATCCCTCAGAGTCACACACTCCAGGGATCTAAACCTTGTCATCAGAATGAACAAAACATTCTGGAGGGATAGGTTCCTGACCCAGAGACTCCCCATACTCTGAAATAGACTGTCCATACATGTCAAGCAGAGCGCCTCCTTGGCCCTCTTCAAAAGGAACCTTGATGATTGGATGGGAGATAGGAAATTCACCCTGGGGATCATGTCAGTCACCCTGCTAGACAGAGGTCCAGAAAAGTAAATATTGTGCGAAGAAATATCCAGGGAATTGTTATGGCAAGGCTTGTATAGGCCCTAGGGCCGATAGCCTAGTACCAATCTATGAACCTATATATTTTGATCTTGCAATGAGACTTCACCGCCTTTCCCTCTTAATTACTTTTCTAACTGCATATGGATATACAGGCTGGATTTTATGTAAAAGAACCATACACTTTGAAAGCAAATAAGGGGCATCTTTCTTACCTGTTCAGTTTTATAAACACCCCAGAAAGTAATTGCATTTGTATTAAGCTACTCTCCTTTCTTAGTGCAATTTTATTTGCTGCATGCTGCTTTGACATCTCTATCTTTGTTGTGGAATCATTCATTGGTAGAAGGCTGGTCCAAAAATGTACAACTCTCACAGAAAGTAAATACTTATGCACATTCTATTTGCGTTATCCCTTTATTTTTTAAATTGTGTCCCTGGTTTCATATGTAATTTCCTTTCAAAAATGAAGATGCCATCCTGAAGGTTAAGGATTCTCTAAGGTTATTTGAACTTTGGATGTCTCTATGGGATGCCATTCAGTGCATCAACTACTCAGCATGTCATAAGTGTCTACTACCGGCATGTTTAGCTAACATCTCAAAATTTCATCAAATGCCAGCAGCTTGATATCTGAGATCATGGCATAGCATGGAGTGGGCTTTAGCTCTTTCCACAATGTTGAACAATCAATCTTGGAGTTGGTATATATAATTAACATGGGGTATGGGAGTGCAGGGGGCTGTTTTAATTTTTTTGTTTTATCTTTTTATGATTCATCCTTTAGGGGCCAATGTTTTAGGGGTTCATCATTTGTTTTTTTGTTTAACACAACAATATGAATCTAAACTCATGCAATAAAAAAGAGAAAGCCCTGACTGTTGCCTAGATAAGCTAAGCTTGATTACTAATTCACGCACTGCAGGAGCTTGCTTGCATCACTCTCTCTCTCTCTCTCTCAGTGGTAAGGCTGTAGACAAAGTCAGGACAACACACGCTGCCTATAATCCCTAGTGCTGACCTGAGATTCATGGTGGCATCTGCTTTCAAGTGGTACTGGGGCGGTGGAGGTAACATTACTTGTAGAAGTGGGTGACAAGCCTTGGCACTGACCCAGGGTATGCCCAGCCCTCAGGATCTTGAAGAGATCGGAAGATGAACATTAAGGGTCAATAACTTCTGATGGCTGCCTGGATGATTGCCATGCTGTCACCCCATGGACAGCAATGAATGGGTGATAGCGACCAGGGAGGTGACTTGATGGTCACCAGCTTTAAAGAAGTAATATTCCTCAATAAAAGTAAGAAATATGTGTAAGATTACCACCAGGGGTGCTGAGGCTACATGTCTGTTTCATTTCTGATATTAAATCAGCATGAATCTTTGGATGACTCTGTCTAAAAAGACATTCTTGAAAACTTGGTGGTTCATTCATATGGATGTGTTCTAGATTTTGATATTATTTAACAATTATTTGTGATGTCATTTTGACCACTACTAATATATTTTAGAATTATCAAAAATAAAGCAGCACAATAACTTATGAAGCTATGAGACGGCACGGGTATATCTGTGCATTCATGCACAACACATATAAAGACAGATGCAAGCAAGGTCATGAAGTCACATACACACATGCGCGTGCACACAGAGACACCACAGGTATATCTGTGCATTCATGCACAACACATACAAACACAGATATAAGCATGGTCATGAAGCCATGTATATACACACACACACACACACACACACACACACACACACACAAACACACACACACACACACACACAGCACCTAACTGTACTCCTGTTTCACTGCATTCAACACTACGGCTGTCAACAGATTTGTGTATATGTGTTTTGCAGAGCAAAGCACTACAGTTTTAATGCTACAAACCTTGACTTATATTGATGCATTTGTACTAGCCAAAGCTATACATTTCCTTGTTAAACAAAAGTTACACGTTAATAACATTTGTTTATAGCTGAACAGTCAACTTTCAGCAAATTATCCATACATCCATGGTACACAGAAAGGACTTCTCAAGGTGCTAAACATTTATACTCCACACAAGTTACATGAAGAATAATTCAGACTACAGTAGAGAAATATAGAAGAATAGAATACTATCTAGACATCCAGGATAAGGTTAAAGGCAGGGGAGAAATAAAACTACTTTTAATAACTTATTAAAGACTAGTAAATTCCATTTTTCATTGTCATTTTGTCTATCATTTCTTTCAACAGCTATTTTGAAAGCTAATAATTTGTATTAGTTTCAAATGTAGGTATGTGAACTCCTACTTTTATCCTGTTTAGTTTTTCACAGCTAAGGCTTTCCATGGGACAATACTTTTTAGAATAACAGGCTATAATGGCGAGTAACTTTTACTGTTAATTGAAAATCTGCACCTACTTAACCTTTTCAGTGAATTTTTTTTGCCATTCCACTTCAGTAACTATAACAAGTGCCTCAGAAAATGGTCATTATTTTTTAACAGCAGTGAAAATTCAGGGTTTTGTCATGATTTAGTATAATAATATGTGAATGTTTAACAAGGCTACTGTGGAAACTAAATTCAATTTTGTACTCTACTAATAGTATGTAAAGTAGGCCATGTTATATTAAAATAACTCAGCATGAATTATAAGTCTAAAACAATTCACAAATTTTGGAAGAAAAATCTATACTCTGAGCAACATAGCATTCTCTGATTTATAATTAGATAATAGTTGTTGTCGCCTTTCATCTATGACAGCTTGAAAATTATTCCTACCAGATCACTGAGAGATCAATATCAGCTGAGAAATTAAAATTCGATATCACTGTGTCTCTATCAATAACAGAGTGGGGGATGATGTACAACACATTTAATTGCATTTGTCAGACACTGTGGCTACATACATGCTTCAAGGAGATATTCTTAGATTTATGTATTTCATTTCACAAAGTCAGAGAAAGCACACATTTTGGAATGCATATTTTTTGTCCAGAGAACAAATAAACTGCCTAGACAGGCATTATGAAATTATGAATTCCAACTGTATGGCAGACTTTGTTCTGAACATTAGATATCAGGTTCACAGATATTCTTTATTGTTATGCTGAGCCACAATACAGTATAATATTAATAATAAAAATTTCACTAAGTAGAGAAACACATGACAAATATAACTCTATTATGTGTAGTCTTATGTACCTCTGATTGTTGCAAGAATGATAGCTAAACAAAGACATATCGCTTCTAACTTTCAGACTGACAATTCTTTGTTTCTTTTTGTGAGAAAAAGTATATATCGGAATCAGACCTTAGGCATTACTTAATAAATAGCAAATACATATGAGCTATTACATTGCATTTTGTGTGGACTGCTTTTCCATTTGTGATATATATGCTGATTTTGAGGTTTACAGTACAAAGTAACTTAAAATAGGCTGCAAGGTATGCTGAGTACAAAAATAGAAGAAAAGATGAAAGCTAAACGAAACCACAATTTCAGAAGTATTGTATAAATAATAAAGACTGATGTAGACCACCTGAAAGGCCGTTACTAAGCATCATAAACTGACATACCTGCTCTCACTTGCTGACAAGTTTTCATCCATCATGGAGATGAAAAGCAGCTGGGAATGTTGAAAAGAATTCTATCAGTCAAATGTTGGTAATGCATTTTGTGTTATTTATGCCATCGGGTTAAAATATTGAGAGCTAGGTACAGTTGATAAGAGTCCCTGTCTTAGGATGTCCAGTCCAAAAGGTCATAATTGTAAGGGTCCCTTGACCTTGTTGCTTGAAATACAAATTTATTTCAGGATAGTAAAGAAATGTAGCTGTTTAGAAAATATTATCAATAGAAGGTATATGTAGAGATGGAAATGTGTTGGCATGTTGCATGTTCATCTGCTAGGATAGAGTAGAACAGGCATTTCCTGGAGAAATGTTTTTTTATTAGTGGAAACTAGCACATCATAAATTCCCTCACAACTCTTTTATCCAATTACTTGGAGGTACACTTAATTGCATCATAAACTCCATGGAATGTATGGTGGCTACTTCATTCTGACATAATCTTTTATGTTTTAGTGTAACTGTATCTAGCTTAGTGAAAGGTGGGCTCCCCTCATCTGATAAAGCTCCTAGTCCCCTACAGAGTGGCCCCTGGACTTCTCCTCCCAAGGATCGCTGGAGGTTTGGGGAAAATGTCTGAAAACATTAAGCATTCACTGAATCCTGCTTTCTAGGAGGATAAGGAAATTCCCAACACTGGCCAGTTTCAAGACATTCTCAAGATGGGCCAGTTTACTCTGGCTTTTGACCAGTCAAGGACGTTCCTGTTTTAATGTGTTTCAACGTATTAATATCTTTTATCACTTTTACATCTTATGTATATGGTTTGTTGCATTCTTTGTTTTTTCTTGGATTTATAGTTACTCTGAATTTTAACTTTAATCTATTACCTGTCTTTGTGGTTCACAGATACTACACCATTCCTTCAGCAGCATACAGAGCATCCCGGTAGCTGTCTTTGGTAACTGTCCCATCGTGAACATAATGAGTACTGACTGTGAAGTTGGCACTGATATGCTTAAGTATACTAACTGGATGAAGTTCATACCTCGTGTAAGCTGAAACTGCTGGTTTTACAAGTTATGTTTCCAGCTTCTGTTTTTGTCTGGTTCTTTTTCTTCCTTCCTAACAAAATTCCTTTGACCCACAGTCTAATCACAAAACAGTAAACATTAGCTTATTGGAAGAGATGCAGAAAGGTATTCAAACCATGACCAAGCAAACAAGCACAACAAAAGACACAAAGTACTTAGAAAAAAGTGAATACACAGTGGAAAGAAAATGAATTAATAGATGAGAAATACAGGATGAATGGCTTCAAAGACTAGGGCTTCAGTGGCCAGTTCATGCAGTTTACAAAAGCCTTGAACCTGGATTTTTCACAACAATCAGTTGGTTTAAAATGAGATCCATACAATTTATGGTTATGTAATTAATAATGATTGCAGTTTGCAGTGAAAAAAGTAAAAAAAAAAATACATTAAGAATGTAATAAGTTTTAAGATATGGGTCACCAATGTTTACATTAAATCTTTGCTAAATACTCTGGAAACCTGGTTTAAAAGTGAATCTGCAATCTGCCAATGTAATTCATGACTATTGAACAATTCTTAAATGTCTGCTTGACAACTATAGAAGATATATATAAAATGAGAGCAAGTAGGAATGAAAGAGGCAACTATATGTTTCTTGTTTAAAATAATGACATAGGCAGAGAGAGAGAGACACTGCAGTGAAAATCAAGAGGAACTTAAGTAGCAAATGAGTAGCCTAAGCAGTGACCTGCATTAAAAAATGAACAGAAGAAAAAAGGACACAATCTTTTTTTTTTTTTTACTTTCATTGGGTTTATTTGTTCATTTGTTTTATTTTTATTAACATCTGTTTACTTACTGTTTTACTTTTATCATTTCTTTTTGAACTGCAAATTCACACAAAGAAGAATGGCAAGTTGCAGAGAATAAAAACAGTAATTATGTGCTTTGTGGTTATTTTTCCATTTGTTTGCTTTCTTGTTGGAGTAACAAAGGAAACAAAAGCGAGTAGCAGAAGAAATGCATGGTAGTGGTCCTTGAAGTAACACTTTAAATTACTTTCCTGGGAAGAAACAGTCTATGCGTTGGCTTCTGTTAATACCACCTAATCAGATCCACATAATATCTGCACTAGAATAGGCATAATATAAGTTAAGGCAATTTAAAAAACTGCTTCTCTAAGTTTAACAGTCTGACATTTTAAAATCATGTCTTTTCATTCTAGCACAAAGATCCACAAGGCAATATTTAAGACATTTTCAGAAAATGAGGCAATACACCTTGAAGTCACTACAGTTTAAAGCACTATATGAACTATTTGGTACAACTCTCCAGAATATTGTAACAGCAGCTGACACCCCATGTTTATACTATGAAATTCTGAAAACTACATTAAAAGGTCATCTAAGATAACTGAACTGCAAATGCAAATCTGAGTATTCACCATAACTACCATAATTACAAATAAACTGCTTGCTGATACTGTTCAAGTTAACATTCTGCTTTTACATAGAATGGTTAAAGAAAATGGCAGACACATTTTATTTTACTCTTTACATGTGAAACAAATGTATTTTGATTGAATGCAAATGCTATGGTGACCATCACAAGGAAACAGTCACATACTCCAGAAAGTACAGCTGTGTAAGAACTTAGCCTTACAGCTGCCCTGCTCATCAGTATTTCAGTATTTTTTAGATGTGGGATATCCTGCCAAGGGCAGCCATACATCCAACCAGCACAGCAAAACTTGGGCCCTTCCATGAGCCATACATCTGATGTATGACCTAAGCCCAAAGGTGGGAGATGCATAATAGATGTACACAGACTAGAACCTCAGAACCTACTTGCCCTAAGAGAAAAAAATGGAGTAGAAGGTAATTATATACATGCATACATGTTTATCAAGAAAAGAGGAAAATAAACTATGCCCCTCAGCAAGGGGGGAAGGATAGAATAGTAAAAATGTAATCAGTTAAGACATCTAATGTTATGTTAAGCTCTTACACAACTGTACTATGTCCTTCCAAGCTCCCTGTTACAGTATTCCTTACAGGTAGGACATCACTAAACCTATTGAAGTGAGAGGGCAGAGGAAGAAGGAACTGAAGAACAGCCCAAAATGCCTTGGAGGATGGACTTGGCAAAACCTGTTCTGGCCCTGTACAAATCTAACTTCCAGTGTTCAGTAAATGTATGAACAGAAAACTGAGTAGCTGCTTCTAGACTGGATTTCATATGTACACCCCTAAAAAAACACAAGAGGAGGCTATTGCCCTAGAAGAATGGGTTCTGACAAAAGAAAAGACAAAATGTTTTTCTTGGAGACTGGAAAACCCGGACTCCTGTCATGAAAAGAAACAAAACTGTTCAGATTTCCTAATGTCCTTAGTTTTCTCTGGGTACAAATGAGCTCCTATGCAAATTGAAAGAATGAAGAAGCCTCTCACCCCATTCTGAAGTGAGGGAAGAAAGGATGGTTTAAAGACAAGTCATTAACTACTTTAGGTGTAAAAGAAAGATTAGTTTTAAGGGAAACTCTGTCCCTATGGAAGAAAAAAAAAACAAGAAAGAGGCTACCATACATGCATGCTGTTCATAAACTGTCTTGGCAGAAGTCAGTGCCACTAACAGCACTGATTTCTAAGTACAACATTTTAAGGAAGAACTGGTTGTAGGTTCAAAGGGTGGCTGGGTCATCTTTTCCAGAACATATTTAGGTCCCAAGATGGAGGTATAGGCTTTCTTGGAGGCCTAATGTGAAGGATGCCTTTCAAAAAATGATTGACCTCAAATCTAGAAGAAAGAGGTGAATATAAAGGCATACAAACAAAACTGGCCAAGAAACAAGTCTTAATAGAAGAGTAAGCCAGAAACAAGTCTTAGAAGAGTAAGCCAGACAAGAGTTGAGCAACTCACACAGATATAAAGGAACAAGAGGAACACCCATAATAAAGGGGATCTGGTTCTGTTTCTTGCACCATAAAAAAATCTTTTTGATTCTGAAACAAAAGATTTTCTAGTATTTGCTTTTCCAGCCATTTGTAAAACTTGGAGCACATCTTCAGGAAAATGGTGTCTGAAAGGAATTAAAACCCTACCACCCAAAAAGTCAACTGCAGAGCGAGCTGAGGAAGGTGAATGAGTGGCAAGTCTATGAGATAACTTGTGATGACTGCCCTTGGCCACATGAAAAAAAAAAAAGGAAACCACTGCTGTCTGGGCCAAAAGGGAGTCACCAGCAAGATTTTGGGCCTGTCTGACAAAATCTTGTATAGGATCTTGGGCAGAAAAGGAAGGAGGAAAAATACATGAAGAAACATTCCTGTCCGAGAGATGGACATGGTGTTCATTTTTCATGCCAGTGGGTTTGGCACCCTGGATCAGAGCTTGCTGAGTTGTTTGTTCTGAGAGGGAGGCTATTTGAGAAATATCCCACTGATGAACAATGTCTAGGAAGACCTCCATGGGCAGAATCCATTTGTGGAGCTCTGCCTTGGAACTACTTGATTTATCTGCCACAATGCTTCTGTCAGAGGGAATACAGAGTGAGTTTTCAAATGCAGCAAGATACCCCCCCCCTCCATTTGTTTATGAGCTATATGACCATGGAGTTGTGTGTAAACATTCTGAGTTGACCTGGAGACATGACAGTTTTAGAGTGCCTCTGTAATACCCTGCCCTGCCTTGTGATGGTCTCTTATCAAAGCAGAAATATGTTTATTATTTTGCTTCTTTTTAGGGGGGATAGTAGTCTGCACAAATCTCAGAGGGTTATAGCCCTGATCCACTTCCATTAAGGAACCCAGTACTTCCATACACGGGTTCATAGGTGAGCATTAGGCAAATGACCAATGGGGATTTTTAAGCCTAACCATGCATTCCAAATCTCTGACAAGTTCTGGTACCCTTGGTAAGTGTAAGCAGGGGCTTGTGAAACAAAACATTTACAAGCAGGGGCCTGGAATATGAGTTATTTTCAGACTGTCTTTGTCCATTAGAGACACAGGTGCCAAACCAGAGATGAACATCCTATACCCCATCCAACTGTCCAAGATGTACTTGAATTGGGTTAGGGAAGATCTTTGCTTTAAATGAATGGGGAGCTGGTTCCAGAGAAAGGGTAGTTTCTGTGATACACACCTGTCTCTAGAGCAGGTTCTATTTATATCAAAGATAAAGTTTATGTCTTTAAAATGGGTAATGCTGGTGCTGTTTGTTTTGCAGACATGAAGGAGGTCTGGCAGAGTGGGGTCTGATGATTGCTTGCATGCCAGATAGAGATCTCTCCTCCAGGAAACAAAAATACAAGGCTATGGGTTTGAGGCGGTCTGCATAGGACAACTTATGTATGCCCTGTATTCTTTTAGTGAGAAACTTCTGTGTGTGTTCCAGTTGCTGGATTTCCTATTTACAGACATAGCAAATCAGCATTGTACTTAACAATATGTCAGATGAATGCCAAATACAGTGGTATAATGACATCCTTGGATATAGATGCCATGCCTTTATTTAAAAGTTGCACAACACTGACCTCACTACTACAGACACGTGATGGTTAAAGGACAGATTACTAACTGTGTCCCTAAGTCCCTGACTACTGGGTCGACTATTAGAGGTGTGTTGTCAATATGATAGTTACCAGTGGTGGCTGACTTCCCAAAGGATACTGTTATGCATTTCTTGGCATTTAGTTTTAGTCCATGGCTCTGACACCAGTTATTTTCTGTGTCACACTTCTTGGAGAACATTAGTGTCAATGGAGGATTCTCTGGCTACTACTTATAGATTTCATAGGTAGGTACTAGGCTATCGGCCCAAGATACTATGTAGGCCTAGCAAACAAGGTTCCCTGGCTTACACCACCCAAGAAAGTTATTTTCCTGTGCCACAGTTGAGCAGACACAGAAGTGATCCCCGGGGTGTATTTCCTTTTTCCCATCCACTCATCAAGATTTTTCTTGAAGAGTGCTAATGAAGAACTTTGCTTGACATAGATGGGTAGCCTGTTCCAGAGTATGGGAAGTCTCTGGGACAGGAATCTATCCCTCCAGCATGTCCTGTTTATTGTGGTGACAAGGTTTAGGTCCCTAGAGCGTGTAGCTCAGAGGGATTGGGATTTCTTTAGGTGTAGCATGTCCAACAACTCTGGGTTTGACATAGCATTATATGTTAGGCAGAGATCACCTCAGAGTAGGCGATATTCTGTGGAGTAAAGCTGGAGTTTTTTGAGGTGGTCAGTGTAAGGCATTTGTTTGAGGCCAGTAATCCTCTTTGTGAGGTACTTCTGTGGCCTTTCCAGCTGCTGCAGATGTATTGTGAGGTACATTCCAAAAGGGGCATTGTACTCTATAATGGGTCTAATGAGGGTCGAGTAGAGGGGAACAATGACCTCTTTTTTCCTGGATGAGAACCCTTTTATGATGAGGTGTGCCATGTAGAAGGACTTCCTGACTACTGTGGTGATGTGACTATCAAAGGAGAGACTACTGTCAACCTGGGTCCCAAGGTCTCATCACGCATTCGGTGTTAAGCAGATTGCTGCCTATGTGGTAGTTCATGGGTACAGAGTTTTTACCAAAGGGGATAACACTGCACTTTTTGGCATTGAGCTTGAGGCCATGGCTCTGACACCAGGCATCTGTCTCAGTGAGGCCCTTCTGTAGGATATCCACATCTTTTGGGGACATGACTATGGCTCCTAGCTTGCAGTCATCTGCGAACTTCGTTAGCCAGAGGCCTTCTGTGTTAGCCTGTGCTTCAGAGAAGTAGATATCAAACAGGAGAGGTCCCAGGATGGAACCCTGTGGTACTCCACTTGTCACTGCTTTGAGGTCATATTTGGAGAATGCAACTTTTACAGTGTGGGTTCTGTCAGTGAGTCAGTTGGCAACCCATCTTGTGACATAGGGATTTATACCTAGTTTAGCTATAATTCCAGAATAGGGAATGGTGTCGAAAGCCTTGACAAGGTCAAGATAGGCTGTATGAACCACCTTACCCTCATCTACGACTTTGGTGACTGCCTCAAAGAAGTTGATCAGGTCCAGGAGGGATGATCTGCCTTTCACAAACCTGAACTGCGTGAGATCCAGAGGTTGGAGGTTACCAATGTCTTTGTTTATGAGTTCCATGATGATACTTTCCATGGCCTTGCAGACCAGGCTCATCAGGCTAATAGGTCGATAGTTCCTGGGAACAGTGGTGGCTCCCCCTTTGTGGAGTGGGATAACTGTTGCTGTGCGCCATTCAGTGGACACAGAGCCTGATGCAAGGCTATTATTGAACATGGTTCTTAAGTGAGGAGTCATTTCGTTATGAAGTTCATGTAAAATGCAGCCTGGGATGTTATCCGGTCCCATTGATGCTGTGTTTTTGGCTTTAGAGAGTGCAGCTTTTACCTGTGTAGTTGTGATTACAGGGACTCTGCATTCTTCCTGTATAGATATGGGCCCTTTAGGGGGTGAAGGAAGGGAAAAGTTAGCAATTAACCTATCTGCCAGGATGTTGGCAATATCAGTTGGTTCTGTAACTTTCGTGCCGTTGTGCTGTAAACTCAGAGCAGATCTCGGTGTTGCCATCGAGATTCTTGACATAGCTATAGAATGCTTTGTAGTCATCCTTAGAATTAGTGGTGGTTTTGTTTTCGTAGCTAGCTTTAGAGGATCTTATAATGGATCTCAGCTTCTTACTGAGGCTGACCAGGGAGCTCCTCCACTCATGGGATTTTACTCTCTTTTTCAACAGTTTCTTCCTTCTGTTGTACAGTTTGTTTATGGCAGGGGACCACCAGATTGGCTTCCTATTTTTTGGAGAATAGCATCTTGGTTCTGTTTGGGATAGCACGATCCATGCACTCATGTAAGTGCTTATAGAGTGCATTTGTGCAGGATTCAGCAGTTGTAACTGTATTGTCCATCTGCATGGGTGTCATGAAGTTCACCACTTCTGTCTTAAGAAGCAGGAAGTTGGGTTTGGAGACATTTTTTACAATGGTTTGCTTAATGGAGGGTGGGGGCGGGATGTAGATATCAAGGGTGATTAGCTTATGGTCGGATCGGACCAATGAGGAGTTGAATTCAGGTGTGGAACACCGGTCACTCATGTTGGTAATGACTAGGTCTAGGATATTGTTGCCCCTGGTGGGGGTGTGGATAAGTTGATCCAGGGCATTGGAGTTTATGAATTTCAGAAAGCGTTGAGCTAAGGAGTTGGTACACGAGTAGTTTTCCCAGTTAATGGTGGGGTAGTTGAAGTCACCCATTATTAGGGTGTTTGGTTGAACTCTAATATTTTCCAGTACATCAAGAAAAGAGGAGTGGGAATCCTGGGGCATGGTGGGGGATCTGTAGCAAGCTACAATTTGGATTGCAGTTTTGCCCAGAGTTAGTTGCACTTAGATAACCTCGGATGCATTATGCTAAGCAACTAGCCTGGAGGTGTGGATATCCTTAATGAATATGGACACACCTCCACCTTTGGTGTTTCAGTCCAGGTTACATGGCCGAAAAGTGTGGTATGAGTTATAGCCTGGTAGTGCAGGGGTGCCCTCTGGAGCCTTGAACCAAGTCTCAGTCACTGCACAGATATCGATGTTCTCTATTTTAAGGAGTGCCTCGAGTGAGTGCATTTTGAGATTTAGACTTCTAGCATTGAGTAGCATTACCCTCAGTTTTTGCTTGCCTGTTCCTGTTATGGTGGGGAATTTGTTATTTGAGCCTTGCCTAAAAAAGGCACTATAGGGGCAGCAAGAGCCTTAGCCAGTATCCAGAATCCCAGGGTCGACAGGTGCAGACCATCTGTGGCAAAGCATCGTGGTCTGTCGACCATGTCATCCCAAGCAGACAGATACTGGATCCCTTTAGAATGACACCAGAAGCTTAGACAATTGTTGAAGTCAATCATTTTGTCCTTGTACTGCGGTATCATTCTGGGTGATGGCAGAATGCTACTCAGGGCTAGGGTCATACCTGTCTGGGCTACAAGATCAGAGAGCTCTTCCATGTCTCTTTTTATGTAGTCCAGGGAGGTACATCTCAGGTCATTCACACCAACATGGACAATGACAGAGTCATATTTGTACTTGTTGTGGAGTGACCTGAGTATGTGCATTATGTGGCGGATCCTGGCACCTGACAGGCAGTTGACAGTACCCTTCTCCTTGTTTAGCCTGGTGAGTGGGACATCAGTGTGCCTGACTATAGAGTCACCTATGACTAGTGTGCTGGGTACGTTGTTTTGCCTTGTCGGCTGTGGATGAGTGACATACTGAGTCTGTGGGCTATGTGTCATTTGGGTTGTGTTAGGTGATGGAGGTCACTTGTGTTTCTGCTTTGGAGGTCTCTGTTGCTTAGACAGATTATTATTGAGAGCCTCTGCAATTTGTATTTGCCTGCAAATTTGGTCAGCCAGAGGACCTTGATGTTGGCATTGACTTTAGAGCACTACATGTCAAAAAGGAGCAATTACAGAACTGATCCACAAGGGAATCCACTGGTGACTGGTCTCTTTGTAGAGGTGGACTCCCCAATTCCTGGTTCCTGTCTGTGAGCCAGCTGGTTATCCACCTGGTGAGAAAAGGATTTATACATAACCTCATGAGCTTGTGGACAATGTCTGTTTGGGGTATTGTGTCAAGTGCCTTGGCCAGGTTAAGCTAGACAGTATGAAATGTTTTGCCCACGTGCATTGTTTTGTTGCCTTCTCAAAGAAGTCCACCAGGCTGAGTAGGCATGACCTACCCTTGATAAGACCAAACTGGGTTGAGTTCAATGTCTGAGGGTTTGCTACATCATTATTGATCATTTCAATGGTAATTCTATGAACAAACATCTGAAGAATAGCTTCCAGCCCTTCTAAAATTACCAGCCTAGGTTCCCCCTTCTCATCAGCAGCAAACACAGGGTCAGCCCTGGCAGACTTGCAAGTGGCCTGCCCCTTATCTGTCTCTGACAGGGTCACGATAGCACGAGCTGGCATCAGCAATACACAACCCAAGGTTTTATCATCAGACACAGAATAGATATCTGGTTGGGACTAGACAGTTGAAGTCTACAACTTAAATTTCTTAAACTTCTTCTGTTGAGGCTGAAAGTCAAGGCAGGAGGACTCAGCTGACATTGTGTCTTGAGTGAGGAGTCTAAAAAAATATAGATTTTTTTTTAAATAAAAACTGACAAAGAAGACAGATGGTTGTGTTGGGGCAAATGACTGACAAATTGAACATCCCCTATGGTTCTCAAGCAAAATAATCACTTATAATGATGATCCTTATGGGGAATCTGTCTCCTGCAACTACATTTCTGATTTCTGGATGGCGTGTATTTAAAAGTAACACAAAAATAACCAAAAAGGAAGGGTCACTAATGGTCATTTATGAACCCAAATGATTAGGTAATCAGCTCTAAGTAAGACCAACAGACTAAAGACTGCATTCTGACTGGTGTCAAAGATGTTCGGAAGTTCTCATGTGTGAACATCCCTTATGTACCCCCTTGTGTTCAGGCTTAGGTCAAATGTTGGACAAGTGGCATACAGAAGAGCCCTGTCCTTGGTATACATGTGGCTACCCTTGGCTGGATCTTCCACTTGAAAGGAATACTGTAAAAGTAAAAAAGGAAAAACTTGAGCAAAGCCACAAATATAAATACAAATAAGAAAAAAGCTGTTCAAGAACCATGGGTGCAATTTATTAAACTCTACAACCAACAATCTTTAACATAAAAATGCTTTTTTTTTCAAACTAAATAGTGCAACACTGATGTTGGAAGGACATCAGCTTTGCTATTTCCTAAAACCAAATTAACATCAGATTCATACAAGATCAGATTGTGTGTGTGGAAGATGAGACTGCTGGAAAGAAACTACATTAACATCTTTCCCTGCACCTTACAAAATACATAATAAAATAGATAGGCACAGATAGGTTCATAGGTTCATACTAGGCCCTAGGGCATTTATAAGCCTAACCAGTGTGTGTTTGGCTTTCCCCACCCATTTTAAATGAATTTTGTTATGCCCTTTTTGAGGTTAGTATACTATGCCTCTGTCTAACAGTGACACAAAAGTGATACCCGGGGTAAACCTACAATCTCCCATCCACTCATCAAGATTCCTCTTGAAGAGAGTCAATGAGGGACTCTGCCTAACCTGGACTGGGATTTTATTCCAGAGTGAAGGGAGCCTCTGGGTTATGAATCTGTCCCTCCAGCATGTCCTATTTATTTCAGTGCTGAGGTTCAAGTCTCGAGCATAGCTCAATGGGATTTGGATTTTCTGAGGTGCAGCATGTCCATTAATTCCGGGTTGGACATGGCTTTATACGTCAGGCACAGATCGCCTCTGAACAGGCGGTATGCCACTGAGTAGAGCTGGAGTTTCTTTAACCGGGCAGCATATGGCATCTGTTTGAGCCCTTTGATCCTCTTGGTGAGGTGCTTTTGGGGTCTTTCCAATTGCTGCAGGTGTCTGGTAAGGTACATCCCAAAAGGGGCATTGTACTCAATTATGGGCCTGATGAGGGTAAAGAGGCACGATGACCTCCCCTGATCTAGATGTGAATCCCTTCATGATTAGGTGGGCTATATAAAATGTTTTTCTAACCACTTTGGCCATGTGGTTTTCAAATGAGAGATTGCTATCAACTTGGGTCCCCAGGTCCCTAATTACTTCTTCCATACTTAATGGATTACCACCTATGTGGTAATTTGTGGGCACTTTGTTTTTGCCAAAGGGGATGACTATACACTTTTTGGCATTTAGCTTGAGGCCATGGCTGTGGCACCACTTGTCTGTTTCTATGAGACCCTTTTGTAGGATGCTTGTGTCAGCTGGAGAGTCGATTATGGCGCCTAGTTTGCAGTCATCTGCGAACTTGGTCAGCCACAGTCCTTCCGTGTTAGCCTGTACCTCCGAGAAATATATGAGGGATACTTAAGGAGAATGCAAAGGTGCTTTTTCTGCTTTGGGATGACACCTCTCAGTTTTTATTTTTCAGCCATATGCAAGTCATAAAAATCAATGATGAGTTTATTTACTGACCATGAATGTCTCATACCCACTGATTGTATTTTTAGTAGTCTGTGAATAACATTCAGTTTCAAGATGGGAAAAAACAGGGACATCTGTACAAAGGCAAGAATATCTATTTAGCATAAAACGTTTATAAAGACCTCCTCTTATTTATATTAGAAATTTAAGGGAATTATATTTAAACAGCTATACAGCAATAAAAATCAGGCCCTATTCATAGTTCTTTACTAGAAGGATATCACAATTGTGTACTCTCTATATTCTATATTGCGGTTTTAAACAGATCTCTTATCAGACATCAAACACAGTTAAAAAACAAACTAATTAATTAATTAATTAATTAAATTGTCTCGAGTGACACTTAAATTCTGGGTGTCTGTCTTTGAAAAGATTTGAAGCCTGCATGAACTAAAGCACTCCTGGTGATTCCCTGCTTGGTGAGAAAACCTGTATTTTGTCTATGACCTTTTACAGTTGCTTTCTGACCTCCTCCATTTTGTTTTCTGTTTTAAGAAATCTGCTTTGCCAGGTGTTTTTGTTCTATGTGAGATGTGGACAAAGGCTGGTCATTTCACATTTTTTTCATTGGTTAAATTGTCCATTGAGTGGTACTTACATCCTCAGTGCAATTCTGGACCTCTGTCTTTGTCTGGAAAAATTTGAAGCCTGCATAAATTAAAGCACTGCTGGTGATTCTCTGTTGTGTTTGCCACCCACCCTCCTGTTTGTTGGTTTTCTTTTTAAACCTGGTGACTTTAAGCTGCCCACCGCTACTGTAAATTGAGCTTAATAAGCTCCTCCTTTTCTACACTGCTGTTGGCATCCTGAATTATTTATTTTCCTTTCCTTGTGCTTATATTGAAAAAGTGCATGTTGCCTCCCATTGTCTGTTCTACTTGATCTAGCGAGCTGTTGGATAAAGTAGTGTATTTTTACACTCTATCAAACAACTGCTTTCACACAAAAGAGGTCAGTGGAATTTATATCTAGTGCACTGGGAGGTAGCATGGTCTGTTGAGGATGAGGAAACACATCATATTTCTGAATGTAGTTTTACTGGCTGGAGGGCTTATTTCATTTTTTACTGCCTTTACAAATTCTGTACAATTTAGTGGCTGTTGGCTTATTTATTCAAAGTGAAGTACTTTTACTGAATGACCACACTTTTATAAGCTGTTTAAAGTACACTGCTGTATCTATATATTTAAGTTTGTTTGTGGTAGCATTTTGTACCATTTAAGTTCATTTATGGTAGCATTTCACCCTGGACACTCCTTTATTGTCCTTTTGCATTGGGAGGACTGGGATTGTTTATCTGGTGGCAGTAGGTGTTTACCTGGTCTTTCTGAGTTGGGAAACACACAAAAGGGCTCCAAGTAGATTTTGCACTTCTCTGCACTTCAGCTGCATTGTTCGGATAGCTATATAGCATAAACAAGATTCAAACCTGCTGAATCTTGGGGTAATGCAGTAATTGCCTCATGTACACAGACAACCCTCTCCTCCTACCACTCAACACTACAACCTGTGAGAGATGCACTTATATTGCCAAACTGGAAGCAAAGCTCTCTTCACCCAAGAATGGACTAGACAGTCAAGAGGAGAAGGTAAACACTTGCACCACACCACACTCAGCAAGTAGTTCCTCAAAACCTACACCACCAAAACACACACAAAAACACAAAACACACACCTACATTTGCGGAGGCTTTCAGTAAAAACCTGCCCAAGCAACAGGGACCTCCAAAGCAGAAACACAAGCAACATCCACCCCCCAACACAACCCAAATGACACATAGCCCACAAACTCAGTGTGCCACTCAACCACAGCCCATAAGGCATAACAACGTACCCAACACTCTAGTCATAGGTGACTCTATAGTCAGGCACACTGATGTTCCACTCACCAGGCTAAACAAGGAGAAAGTTACTGTCATCTGCCTATCAGGTGTCAGGATCCGCCACATAACACATGCACTCAGGTCACTCCACAACAAGTACAAATATGACCCTGTCATTGTCCATGTTGGTGTGAATGACCTGAGACGTACCTCCTTGGACTACATGAAAAGGGACATGGAGGAGCTGTCCGATCTTGTAGCCCAGGCAGGTATGACCCTAGCCCTGAGTAGCATCCTGCCATCACCCAGAATGATACCACAGTACAAGGACAAAATGATTGACTTCAACAATTGGCTAAGCTTCTGGTGTCATTCTAAGGGGATCCAATATCTGTCTGCCTGGAATGACATGATCGACAAGCCACAATGCTTTGCCAGAGATGGCCTGCATCTGTCGCCCCTGAGATTCCGGATACTGGCTAAGGCTCTAGCCACCACTATAGTGCCTTTTTAGGCAAGGTTCAAATGACAAATTCACCACCCTAACAGGTACAGGCAAGAAGAATCTGAGGGTATTGCTACTCAATGCTAGAAGTCTAAACCTCAAAATGCACTCTCTCGAGGCGCTCCTTAAAATGGAGAACATCGACATCTGTGCAGTGACAGAGACCTGGTTCAAAGCTCCAGAGAGTACCCCTGCATTACCAGGCTATAATTCATACCTCACCTTTCGGCCACCTAACCTGGACCAAAACACTAAAGGCGGAGGTGTGTCCATATTCATTAAGGATATCCACACCTCCAGACTAGCTGCTCAGCATAATGCATCCGAGATTATCCAAGTGCAACTAACTCTGGGCAAGACCGCAATCCAAATTGTAGCTTACTACAGATCCTCCACCATGCCCCAGGATTCCCACTCCTCATTTCTTAATACACTGGAAAATATTAGGGTACAACCTAACACCCTAATAATGGGCGATTTCAACTACCCTACCATTAACTGGGAAAATTACTCATGTACCAACTCTTGTGCTCAACGTTTTCTGGAATTCATAAATTCCAATGCCATGGATCAACTTATCCACACCCCCACCAGGGGCAACAATATCCTAGACCTGGTTATTACCAACATGGGCAACCAGTGCTCCACACCAGAGGTCAATTCCTCGTTGGTCAGATCCGACCATAAGCTAATCACCCTAGACATCCACATCCCTCCCTCACCCCCCATTAGGGAAACCACAGTAAAACATTTCTCCAAAGCCGACTTCATGCTTCTTAAGACAGAAGTGGCAAACTTCACGACACCCATGCTGATGGGTAATAGAGGTATGACTGCTGAATCCTACACAAATGCACTTTATAAGCACTTACATGAGTGCATGGACTGTGCAATCCCTAACAGAACCAAGATGCTATCCTCCAAAAAAAGGAAGCCAATCTGGTGGTCCCCTGCCATAAACAAACTCTACAACAGAAGAAAGAAACTGTTGCAAAAAAAGAGTAAAATCCCATGATTGGAGAAACTCCCTGTTCAGCTTCAATAAGAAGCTGAGATCTCTCATAAAATCCTCCAAAGCTAGTTATGAAAACAAAATCGCCACTGACTCTAAAGACAACCACAAAGCATTCTATAGCTATGTCAAGAATCTCAATGGCAACACTCAGATCTGCTTTGAGTTACAGCACAATGGCACTAAATATACAGAACCAACGGATATTGCCAACATCCTGACAGATAGGTTCAGTGCTAACTTTACCCTGCTGTCATCCCCTAAAGGGCCCATCTCTATACCAGAAGAATGCAAAGTTCCTGTAATCACGGCTGCACAGGTAAAAAACACACTATCCAAAGCCAAGAACACAGCATCCATGGGACCTGATGACATCCCAGGCTGTGTTCTACATGAACTACAGAATGAACTGGCACCCCACCCAAGTACCATGTTCAATCATAGCCTCACCTCAGGCTATGTGCCCACTGAATGGCGCACAGTGATAGTTATCCCACTCCACAAAGGGGGAGCCACCACAGACCCCAGAAACTACCACCCAATTAGCTTAACGAGCCTGGTCTGCAAGGCTATGGAGCGTATCATCATGGAACTTATAAGCAATGACATTGGTAATCTCCAAACTCAGGACCCCACCCAGTTCGGGTTTGTAAAAGGCAGATCATGTCTCCTAAACCTGATAGACTTCTTTGAAGCAGTCATCAAAGCCGTAGATGAGGGTAAGGTGGTTCACACAGTAGATTTAGATCTCGCCAAGGCTTTGGACACCTTCCCCCACTCTGGAATTATAGATAAACTCACTAAACTAGGTATAAATCCCTATGTCACAAGATGGGTTGCCAACTGGCTCACTGACAGAACCCACACTGTGAAAGTAGCAGACTCCAAATCCAGCTTCAGACCAGTGACAAGTGGAGTACCACAGGGTTCAGTCCTGGGTCCTCTCTTGTTTGGTATCTACTTCTCTGAACTACAGGCCAACACAGAAGGTCTTTGGCTAACGAAGTTCACAGATGACTGCAAACTAGGAGCCATAATCAAAACTCCAAAAGATGTGGACATCCTACAAAAGGGACTTGCTGAGACGCCTGGTGTCAAAGCCATGGCCTCAAGCTCAATGCCAAAAAGTGCATTGTCATTCCTTTTGGTAAAAACTCAGTACCCATGAACTACCACATAGGTGGTAGTCTACTTAACACCGGAAGTGTGATAAGAGACCTTGGGACACAGGTGGACAGTAGTCTCTCCTTTGATAATCACATCGCCACAGTAGTCAGGAAATCCTTCTATGTGGCATACCTCATCACAAAAGGTTTCTCATCCCGGAAAAAAGAGGTCATTGTTCCCCTCTACTCGTCACTCATTAGACCCATTATAGAGTACAATGCCCCTTTTGGTATGTACCTCACAAGACATCTACAACAACTGGAAAGGCCACAGAAATACCTCACAAAGAGGATTACCGGACTCAAAGAGATGCCCTATGCAGACCATCTCAAAAAACTGCAGCTTTACTCCGTTGCATATCGCCTACTCAGAGGTGATCTCTGCCTAACACACAAAGCTATGTCAAACCCAGAGCTTTTAGACATGCTCCACTTAAAGAAATCCCAATCCCTATGAGCTACATGCTCTAGGGACCTAAACCTCATCACCACAATAAATAGAACATGCTGGAGGGATAGATTCCTGTCCCAGAGACTTCCCATACTCTGGAACAAACTACCTATCTATATCAAACAAAGCTCCTCATTAGCACTGTTCACGAAAAATCTTGATGATTGGATGGGAGATAGGAAATTCACCCCAGGGATCACTTCTGTGGCTCTGCTCGACAGTGGCACAGGAAAATAATTTTCTTGGGTGGCAAAAGCCAGGGTACCTTTGGCTAGGCTTATATAGGCCCTAGGGCCAATAGCCTAGTACCTACCTATGAACCTATGAATCTAACCTGTTATTGATATACTTGAGCAATACACCAGCTATCTTACATTAAGAAGGGCTCCCCTGCAACCTTGTGGCAGAAGATTGTGGATCCAGCCTTGTATGAGCTGGGAATTGCTGGGAGAAGCTTCACTGTGTGCTTTTCTATTGGTAGATTAGCTTAAAAGTGTCATAATTGCAGCACACCATACAACAGGGGTTAAGGGTGACCTGTATAGATGTAACACATTGAAACTCAATTTTTGCCTACATATCTGTCAGTGGAACCCTCCCAATCTTCCCTACTGCACTACAGGCACACAGAGCAGAGTTACCACATTTATCATCCATAGCCTTCAATAGTCCCAACACAAAAAAACAGTCAAAGTAGCCCAATCCCTTCCCTAATAGTACACACGGTAAAAACCCGCTGTAATGGCAGGAAGTTTCTTATCATTTCACCAGCCAGCTTGATTGACATGGGCATCTTGAGGCAAAGTATTAATTGCCTCATGTATACTGACAACCACTTATTCCTAAAACAAACAAATACCCTATGTGAGAGACATAATTGCACTATGAAATTGGAATCAATTCTCTCCCGTAACAACAAACCAGACATCAAACAGGTTGTCAGCACAAACACTTCACCTCTTATGCAAAATGAAACCATAACACAAACCCCCAAATGCAGATATACTCACTAGAAGCCTACCAAAAGATCAGAGACCTCCCAGACTTTAACCACTTGCACACACTGTTATGCAAATAGAAACCACTACACATAATAATGCATGTGCCAGTGTCTCAGCAAATAAGACCCTAAGGCAAAACACCTCAAAACCTAATGTCTTGATCATAGGCAACTCCAGAGTGAGACACACAGATGCCCCACTCACCAGGCTGAACAAGCAGAAGGTCACAGTCAGTTGCCTATCTTGTGCCAGGATCCATCAAATCACACATTCACTCAAGTGACTCAACAACTAGTACAGTTATGACTCTGCCATAGTGCATGATGGGGTGAATGACTTGAGATGTAAGCGTCTGGACTATATAAAAAGAGACATGACTGAACTCTCAGACTGCGTGTCCCAGGCAGGTGTAACTTTAGCCCTAAGCAGCATTATACCTTCATCCAGAATGATGCCACAATATAAACGAATAATGATTGACTTCAACAATTGCCTTAACTTGTGGTGTCACTTCAGGGGGATTCAGTATCTGTTAACCTGGGAAGACAAGGTCGACAATCCATGCTGTTTTGCCAGAGATGGCCTGCACCTGTCTCCTCTAGGCTTTTGGACAATGTAAAAGGCGCTTGCCTTGCCTATAGTGCCTTTTTTAGTCAATGTCAAAACAACAACATTTCCGATGTAACAAAATCCACTAGAGACAAACTCAGAGCTCTGCTGCTTAATACTAGGAGTCTAAACATGAAGCTGCACTCCCTGGAAGCACTCCTCACCTTGGAAGATCCTGACATCTGTCCAGTCACTGAGACATGGTTCAAGGCCATGGAGAGCACCCAAGCCATGCAAGGCTACAATGCATTCCACACATTTAGTCCCCAAAATGAGCATGAAATAACCAAAGGTGGAGGTGTATCCATCTAGATTAAAGCCATGTACACCTCTAGACTGGTCAAACTGCAACACTCCCTCAAACTGCTCCATGTCAAATTAACTATAGGCAAAATACCCTACCATGTCATTGCTAGCTATAGGTCCCCCACCATGAACCAAGAAAAACACACCACCTACCTGAATTTACTGGAGTCACTCACCATACAGCCCAACTCCTTAATCATGGGAGATTTCAACTATCCTTCAATCAACTGAGTGACATACATGAGCATGAACATGCTTGCCCAGAGGTTCCTGGACTTTGTCAATACAAATGCACTGGAGCAGATAGTCTGCAGCCCCCAAAAGGGGCTCAAGTGTCCTAGACATAGTACCCACCAACATGGGAGGTCACTGCACTCCACCCTTTGTGATGCCCTCCCTAGTAAGGGAGGACCATAAATCAATCTCGTTTGAAGTAACTATCGAACCTGTCACCACCACAGCAGCAAAATAACTATTCCAAAGCAAACTACTGCCTACTAACCAATGGTATAAAAAGTTTTATACCACCTGCAATCATAAATAATGACTCCTATGCAGAGGTGTACACAAATGTCCCATATAAACACTTAAGCAACTGTATAGACTTGGCTGTGCCTGAATGGATTAAAAGCAGATTCTCACGAAAAACAAGCCACTCTGGTGGACCTCATGTATAAAAAGATTGTATAACAAAGGTAAGAAACAGATGTCTAAAAACAAGAAGGAACTGACTCGGCAGAGAAACAATTCCCTCCACAGCTTGAACAAGTAAATCAGAAATTGTATAAAGTCTTCTAAAGCTAATTACAAAAGTAAAATAGCATCCCTAGTTAAGGATAATCATAAACCATTATTTAACTATGTTCAAAATCTAAAAGGGAATTCCCAGCTATGTGCTGAACTGGTAGTAGATGGTACCACTCATACTATACCAGAGAAAATTGCCAACCTGCTAGGTGACAGATTTGGTGCAAACTTCACCCCCCTGTCCCCATCAGCCATGCCTCAAAGCATACCACACACCAGTCTTTTGCCTAGTATCTCTACAGATCATGTAATATCTGTGCTCTACATGGCCAAAAATATAGCTTCAGTGGGACCAGATAACATCCCAGGTTCTTTATTAAGCAATCTAAAACAGGACCTAGTGGACCCACTTGGCATGCTATTTAACCATAGCCTGAGAATTGGCTTTGTTCCAGCAGAGTGGAGAACAGTAAACAATGATCACCTTGGACAAGGGGGGGCATCAACCTATCCTGGGAACTACAGAACCATAAGTCTAACCAGCCTTATCTGCAAGACCATGGAAAGAATCATCATGGAATTTATCAACAAGGACATAGGTAACCTTCAGACTCTAGACCCTACCCAGTTTGTCTTCATTAAGGGTAGATCATGCTTATTAATCCTAGAAGACCTCTTCCAGAAAGTCACCAAAGCCCTGGATGAAGGCAAGAAAGTGAATACTGCCTATCTTGACCTAGCCAAGGCTTTTGACACAATCCTCCACTCAGATATCATTAAGAAACTCTCCCAGCTGGGGATTAACCCTTACCTCACTAGATGGAAAGCCATCTGGCTCACTTACAGGACACATACTATCAAAGTTAGTGACTCCATCTCTATCAGTAGACCCGTCACCAGTGGCATACCACAAGGATCTGTGCTGTGCCCTTTACTGTTTGGAATCTATTTCTATGAAGTCCAGGCTAAAGTAGACAGCATTTGGCTTACCAAGTTCACTGATTATAGCAAATCGGGTGCAATCACTGAGTCCCACAATGATGCTAACATATTACAGAAGGAGCTAACACAGACAAATGACTGGTGCCAAAGCCACGGCATAAACTAAATGCAAAAAAGTACATTAATATCCTCTTTGGCAGAGAAGAATTCCCTAATTACAATACTGACAGCACCCCCATAAATTCAAACCCAGTGGTGCAAGACTTGGGAACAAAGGTAGATGGCAATCTGAACTTCAACCACCGAGTGTCCAAACTGGTAGGGAAAGCCTTCTATTTTGCGATTCTCATAAGTAAGGGCATTGCATCCAGGTCTAAGAATGTTATAACTTCGCTGTACCCCACCCTCATCAGACCACTAGTAAAGTATAATGCTCCCTTTTACTTGCACCTGCAGCAGCTGGAAAGATTACCTGCCAAAGGAATATCATCAAGGTTTAAAGAGGTAGTCATTGCCTTTATACTCAGATATGCTCAGTCCAGTTACTGAGTACAACTCTTCAGGATGTATTTCACTAAACTCATCAAACATTTAGAAGGTTCTTAACCAAAAAGATTTCAAACCTAAAGTCCCTGACCTACCAAGAAAAACTGGAAATTATAGCCCTTTATTCAGTGTCTTCTAGACTTTTGAAGGGAGATCTCTGTCTCACTCACTGCATCATCAGAAACAAGTTGTCATGAACCTGCTGTATCTCTGCACGTCCAATACCTACACCAATGCTAGAATCAGGGATCAAACATTCTCACAATCAGATAAATAAAACATGGTGGAGGGGTAGGTTTATAACCCAGTTTATCTCAAATCTCTGGAATAGACGTCTCCTTCATGGTACAACTCACTATCTTCATTAGAAATAGTTTGTGACATGGAGGGTACTGGCAAGGCATCCACAGTCATAAATGTTAATGGCCTTGGAATATCAATGAAGTAATTAAAAGCACAGCTTCACAGAAGAAATTTATTTTTAAACAAAACACTATAAAACATATTTATGTCATAGGACATCTTAGAAGATACATTCACAAAGAAAACTATACATATAGTAAACAAAGTTTTCTGTAGTTTGCACAGAGCTTTGAAACATAAAACATGGCTCAAAAAACAATAGGCAAAAGAAATTTCTCGGTGCAGGGACTTCATAAATAAAAAAGTGGATGTTGAAAGGAGATTACTTTTAATATATACTAACAAAGTAATCTGAGCCCCAAACAAGTGCACTGCCATACAGTAGTACCAATTAGCAACCAGTAAAGTATATGGGGCACTTTATGCATCTTATAATAGTGCTTAATTGCAGTGCTTGAAGGAAGGCATTCATTCTGCGTAACTGCACCTGGTATGATGGACATGTACTATAGATGCGCTGTATTCAGGCAAAAGCATTAACATACTATTTATGTCAAAAATAACAGTGACATAAACAATCACAAAGATGGAAGTGGGAGAGTTAAATGGGGCCAAACAAAAATTGTGCGTGACAGTATGCCAACAGAAATTATATGCACCATCAAGTACATAAGAAAATAATAGATGGCATTTATGTATACTTCACATAAATAAACTGAAATGATTAGTTATTAAGCAAATGCATGAGTCAAAACTTATACATAAATCAAACCACTTCAGAAATAACTCTTTCTTTTATCTAAGATGCTGTTAATTAGAAAACATGTTTTGTTTTATAAAATGATAACTTTAAATCATACTGGTAACCCTTTCCTTGGCAAAATCAGATACTGTCATTCAGAACAAACCAAAAGGATGTAGCATAAAGCTAAGAGTAAAATGTTTTAAAAATATGAAAACTTATCTTATACAGGGTACAAATAACATTGCGTGAGAAAACAAAGACATTGGGCATATTATGCAAGCACTAAAATGATTTAAATAAAAATACCTTAGGAAAATAATTTTGTGATTCAAAAGAAGAACTTAGTAAAATCGTTTTACATTCCCTTGAAAATTAACAACCACTTATAGTGGAACATGTAATGGAAGACCGGACTAATAAAGTGAGAATATGATATGAATATTAAGAGAAAGATAAAACATTCACTATTAAACTATGTAGAGAGTTTTTGTATACATATATATATGTATGTATATATATATATATATATATATATATATATATATATATATGGGTCTACTTTTTCTTGTCAAAAGATCATTCTTTCAAAAAGAAAAAGTATGACCCCATTTATGCAAAAGTGCATGCAAATGAAAGTGCACTTTTGTGAATACCAGTTCACCAAACTGGTAATGTTAACAAAAAAAAAAAACCCACTGCAGCACCAAAGCACGCTGCAGTGGGGGATAAGGGAATATACCTGTTTCCTCACTGTAGTGCGATTCTTATAGTTAGTATATATAAAGTAGCGGGCTTCCCCCCCTGCAAAAATGCCTTTGTAGTGTTTTTTTTTGTTAATTAATATTACCAGTTCAGTGAACCAGTATTCACGAAAGTGCACTTTCGTTTTAGTGCACTTTCACGTAAATTGGGTCATATTTTTCCTTTCAAAAGAATGATCTTTCAACAAGAAAACTTAGACCCATATATATATATATATATATATATATATATATATATATATATATATACGTAGAGAGAGAGAGAGAGAGATACACACACACACATACACACAGATGTGTGATATATATATATATATATATATATATATATATACACACATACATACATGTACACACACACGCACATACATATAACAGCTGTATTTTTTAAATTTTATTTTACTCCTTTTACTAGCTCAACTGCAGAACCTCACACGCAAAAAATGAAAATGCTGACCTGAGTTATTTCACTTTTTCTCTGAGGACTTCTGCTCTTCTTTGACAGTGACATTGAAAAGATAAACAAGCCACTGCTTCAAAATTTAATTTCAGATACTGTCATTGTCCAGCTAAAATGACAGCAGGCAAGATCAGTTGTTCCTCAAATCATTGTATCTGTGATGACCCCACTTACACCCGGGGCAGGAACTAAGGAGCCTGAATCCTCACCACTATCTCCGGTAAGGGAGCGTCCCTGAAAGCAATGATACAAATACACAACTTCCACTAAGAGTACATCAGGAAAAGGTTCTAAACCTGGGATTGGACTATATGCTTCACTTCAGGTCCCCAAATGAGACGTCACACTAATCACTGCAGAGTACTGTGTCCCATTTGTATGTATTTGACACACTTGCTCTGAAATATTTGATATTCACATATACAAACACTCTTGGGTAAGAATGGTACAGATTTACCTTTGTCCTTTCCCAAATTGCAAAGTAATGGCTGCCACTAGTCAAATAACACAATACCCATCAAACGGGGTGTTCAATTATATTAAGTAAAATAAATATTGATATAAATGGTAGCCATATCTCTCAATCTCTTAGAAAAAAGAAATCTGGACAAAGACATAAATAATGGGGGGGGGGGGGACAAGGGCTCAAAAATATGGAATATTTTTAAATATTGATCTTACAAACTTAGAAAGTTGATAGGATAACAGGTTTTACATTAGCATTAATTTTCTGAAAGACAAAGTCTGAATCTCAAATGTCTGTCATTATTTTCTGGCTCCACTCTTCAATAATTTGCCAAGGACTTGCCAGCAAGCTACAGTTGTATGAGAAACATACCAAAAATAACAGGTATACATCTGGACATTGTACACAATTCTGTACAGCTGAGAGGTATGATGGTAACATGTAATCCAAGCATAAGACTTTTCAGAGTGGCCCTGGTGTTATCACAATAAGCATAAACACTCTCAGCTTACTAAAAATACTCTCTAAATAACCAGCCACAATAAAAGGTAAAATATTTAATAATAAATAAATAGATAGATAAATAATATTTATAAAATAAATAATACCAAAAAATAAAACCCCCCACTTGATCAACTAAGATTCAGACAGCTAAGGAATGACACCAAAAAATCCATAACCGTAGACAAAAAGAACCACTACTATCATCTACTGCAAAAACACCAAAACAAACCACAAAAGTTCTCAGCAGGAATAAACAAACTACTCCACCCAGGCCAAACTGCCACTCCACCCCCCTCAGCTTCCCAACAAAAATCCCCAGTATACATTGTTAATACCTTCAACAGCTTCTTCACAGAGACTATCCATTCTCTAGCCAGCCAACCCTCTCCCATGGCTCTAATTCTAATGCAGCCACACTCAGTACCCAAACATACTTTACCTTCCAACTTGTTCCTTCTCAACTTATTTATGCCCTACTATAGAAACTAAGACCCACCACCCTGGCTGCTGACCTCCACCCAGCAGACTATCTGCAAAAGGCTGCTGACACCATAGCATACCCCATCTCAATCTTGATCAACAGAGCTATACCTGAAGCTACTGTACCCACTATATGGAAAATCTCCCATGTCATACCTCTCCATAAAGAAGGCAGTCCCAATGAACTGTCAAACGTTAGACCCATAGCCATTCTGTCACCTCTAGCTAAAATTATGGAGAAGTGTGTACACATACAGCTCATGCACTACGTCACACAGAACAAGCTGTTGTCCAACTTTCATCATGGCTTTAAGACACACCACAGTACTACATCTGCCCTCCTCTCTTTCTCTAACATCATTAACCACAACTGCAATAATAACAAACTATCCCCAGCACTCTTTCTAGATCTATCCAAGGCTTTTGACATGGTTGACCACATAATGCTTATAAATACCTTGAAGGTCGTCTCCTTAAACAACCATGCACTCCAATGGTTTCAATCCTACCTGCAGGCAACAGGCAGGCCTATGGCAGGACAAGCTATCATCTCACCTACGCATCACATTAGAAGTCCCTAGCCTACTGCAGTTCAACCAGCTAATAGTGGCACATAAAGTTCTTTACCAACCAGAAAACACACCTGCACTAAAAATATTATCAGCCACTACACTAGCACCCGGCCACTGCAATCATCCACTAGACTCCTAGTTCAAACATACAAATCCAACTACTCAGCTGGGGACTCTCTGTTTGCCAACTCTGGTGGAAAAACATGGAACAGACTCCCAGCTGACTTGACCCTAGAACCCTCACTAACTCGATTCAAAAACAAACTCAAGAAATACTTCAAAACTCATTGGTTATGTCCTTGAACTAACCCCAACTAGTGATCTCTCTATTACTTAGGTGCCTTACCTTCAACTACTTCTAACTTTTTTCTACCACACCATTTCAGGAAGGGTCAATTGTATAACTGCTGCTCGATGTGTCTTAAACCTGAATGTAATGTTATGTATATATAACTTTGAAAATAATGTTATGTTTTGTGAAGTGTTTTATAATAAGTTAGTACTATATGTCATCACTTGAAGAAACAAGTACAAACCAATAAATTAAGAAAGTGAACCATAAAATGAAAAACCAAACGGATTGGATGCACAGATTGCACACGAACAGCCACAGAATTAAATGATAGTCACGCCAGGTAGAAGTCCACTCATTTAAAAACCAAGGATGAATTTATTTTAAGCGCTTTTCGTTTGCCTCCTAGGCAAACTTCTTCAGAAAACATAATTACAACAATTAACATACCTTAAATAGTATAAATTAAGTCAATTAATATAAGGTAATTGATACTATGTTAAAGACAAACACCCAAAAAATGGGTCCAATGAATCCAAACCAAAACAACGAACCAGACTGGCAGGCTGCTAAAAATGAAATGTAATAGCAACCCACACAAAAGAATCACATTATGTTACCTACATGATACATTAATTTCTATTAAAAAGGAATGTACATAAGCAAAAATGCCAATAATGCCAAACCCTATGTAAATTGATAAAAAATATATGAAAAATATATAATAAACATAGTGAATTAACAAAGGTGACCCGAAATCTATGATAAAAAAGGAAAGTCACCAGAACATTAAAACACTTCTTACATTCACATTCCAGTGTCTATTTAAAACTATAAATTGACAACAATAACCTCAAATCAATAGTTAAAACATATTGAATGAATAAATCTCTGAAATGACTAAGGAATGAATATACGATATGACCACAAGACAATGGGTCAATTAATTTTAAAAGCACTCGTCTTGATTTATCTTTTTAAACTTAAAATACGAAGGACACTAGAAATGGAACAAGCTTCATTCAGACCTGGCATGTGATAAGCTTCTAATCTGATCTGCCAATGTAATTCCTTTTCCAACAACCTAAGCTGAATTGGTCCACCTCTACTGTCATGTCCTACTTGTTCTATTCCCATGAATTTGAACTGGTGAGTGGGATTATCCATTATATGCCTGGCCAATGCATTTGTTTCCTTATGTTTTCTTATAGCATACGTATGTTCATATATGCGATCTCTGAGCTTACGTTCGGTCTTGCCGATATAAAACCCTGAACAATTTTGGCACTGGGCCAAATAAACCAGCATGCTGGAATTACAGTTGACCCTACATTTTAAATGAAACTCTTGGTCCAGAGCAGAAAATCTATTCGATTCCTGAATAAACTTACAATAATTACAGGATTGGCATTTAAACATGCCAGGTGATCTAGTTGGTAAAGGTTTCTGCTCAAACCATGATTTAAGATTCTTGGCTTTTCTGTATGCCACTTTTGGAACAGGACCCAATTTAGAAAATACTACTGGGTCAGCTCTAAACAAGTGCCAATTCTTGTTAATAATGTGCCACAGACTAGAACTATCAACAGTAAAAGTGGTAATAAATCTAGGTATTTGGAAACAATGAGGTTCAGAGATACATTCTGGGCATTCATCAAGAGTGGTTGAAACTGCTACTGTTGTATTGATGTACCTGGTAACTGACAAAAGAGGCTCATAGAACTTAGATGACCATTTCAGTGACACCTCACTAATAAGGTCATCAACCAGTTTAAGGGGGTAAGCACGGCTCAAAAACATCTTTTTCATTAATGCACATTCCTCAACGAAATCCTCATCTCTACTAATCATTCTCGCAGCTCTAACTAGTTGACCCTTGATAACTGCTCGTTTTTGTGAGAACGGATGGCAACTGGTGAAGTGCAAGAATGTGTTGGAATAAGTTGGTTTCCTATAAATTAAGGCTGTGAAACAAGCCGCTTCTAAATCCTTGACCAACATAATGTCGAGGTATGGAATCCTCGTAGTGCTAAAAGAGAAAGTAAACTCTAAAAAAGTTGGTAGTGCCATTCAAGTAAGCCACATACTCAACTGCATGGGCTTCACTTCCTTTAAATAAAATGAAGATGTCATCTAAAAAACGTGTATAATAACCAAGATGTTCAGCACAAGAATGGTGGTCAAACACAAATAGGTGTTCCCAGTTGGCCATCACCAAATTGGCCACACTTGCACCGCAAGGTGAACCCATGGCCACACTGATGTTTTGTAAGTAGAAGTTTTCGCTGAACATAAAGAAATTCTTAGGCAATATTAAGTCCAGTAATTCGCTTACGAGGGAAATATCATAACTCGTTGCTTCTCTAGCTCTCAATCTGTCACACACCCACTCAACTGCCACATCGTGGAGAATACTCGTATATAAATCCTTTACGTCGATAGTAAGGAGGTTGAACTGATGCTGAAACTTTTTCCTTTTTTATCATAGATTTCGGGTCACCTTTGTTAATTCACTATGTTTATTATATATTTTTCATATATTTTTTATCAATTTACATAGGGTTTGGCATTATTGGCGTTTTTGCTTATGTACATTCCTTTTTAATAGAAATTAATGTATCATGTAGGTAACATAATGTGATTCTTTTGTGTGGGTTGCTATTACATTTCATTTTTAGCAGCCTGCCAGTCTGGTTCGTTGTTTTGGTTTGGATTCATTGGACCCATTTTTTGGGGTGTTTGTCTTTAACATAGTATCAATCACCTTATGTTAATTGACTTAATTTATACTATTTAAGGTATGTTAATTGTTGTAATTATGTTTTCTGAAGAAGTTTGCCTAGGAGGCAAACGAAAAGCGCTTAAAATAAATTCATCCTTGGTTTTTAAATGAGTGGACTTCTACCTGGCGTGACTATCATTTAATTCTGTGGCTGTTCGTGTGCAATCTGTGCATCCATTCCGTTTGGTTTTTCATTTTATGGTTCACTTTCTTAATTTATTAGTACTATATGTGTTAAATGCTGGTATTGCTTATGACTGCAATCTGTTTGAAACTAGCATTTATTAAATGTTCAATGTGTATTATTGTCTTGGAGCTTTTCTCCCGGGGCCTCCGCTGAAAATGGACATATATCCAGTCGGACTATCTCAGTCAACAAATGTAAAATAAATAAAAATAAATAAATAAAATGATTTAAAACATGTATACACTGAATGATTCTAATAAACCACAAAGTTTCACATGTAGGAATTATGAAAATAACACTGTAGGATAGGTTTCACAATATCTAACTGTAGTGCCTTAACTGTCTAAAGATTAACTGTCCCTGTCTAATCTAATTAACTCAGCAAGGCAAGATGATACTCTTACTTCTGCCAGGCAAAATAAGAATGTATGTCCATTCTTCAGGCTGTTGTCCGGCCCTCAGCATCTAGAAAAGCAACTCCAACTATTTCTCTGAACAGCTCTGGAAAACTCTGAGTAATAACTACTGATATAGAAAACAGAAACTAACAACTGAACTACAAAACTGGTTCAGAATCTGATTTTATTGCAGAATTTTTTTAAAAGTCACAAAAAGTTGTTAAAAGAATTCTACTCCTTCATAGCAGAGTAAACAAAACAGCTGCTGTGCAGATTCTATTCCTTTCAGCTCTGGCGCATGATGGCATTACATCTAGGTCAGCTGACTGGCATAACCTACATTCAGACTTTTTTTTAAAAAAAATGTACATTTGGTCAGCCAGAAGGACACTGTTTTATTCAAACATCTTACATTAATCAAAGTAATAATCAAAAAACAAACTTATTTACAAAATTATAGCTAGTCTTGCTGACATATATAACGCAGGGTAATTTACAATAATTTCCAAAACATCAGTCAGTCATGCTAGCCCAGATAATATCTAATATCCTCACAGTACCTTTGGTGCTACATTAGTCATACCAATGGGGCTGGGTTACTCCTCATTCTATACTACAAGAGAAGGATAGTGATGCTGCCCCTCTCAATGGACTGCCATGTAGAATTAACTTAGCAAGCCAAGCGGATTGACTCTCGGTACCAAATGAATGGGTGTGCTAGCTTTTCTATTCATACCAGAGCATAGAGGCACATGCTCAGGAGGCAAAAATCAGTCACAGTCACATGATCACTGACTTACATCTGTGTGATGACAGGATTGCAGTTCATTTAAAGTATTGTGGACAAATTATAGCATGCATTCAGTGTAAGAGTGCAGCAAGATGGTAATGGCATTGGGGTAGAGTGAGAAGAATTCATACATGATCTACTATTAGAATACATCATAGGAAAGTGCCTAACAGTAGTATAGTGAAATCTGTAATACTAAATACAGTCCTAAAATATCAAAATGTTGAAACATTATAATGTTGATCCTAAAATATCAATGAATAGCATAAATTTATTACATTGTATACCCCATCGTCACATAACCCATCAACAAATAGTACCACTCACTTGTTAGTGGGAAGTCACATTCACGTCTCAAAACATGATGTAGGTATGTATATATTTTAACACTTTAACATTTTGCATTCATTATTATGACTTTCAGTATATTGCTATTCAGTAAGTAGGCAAGAAATAATTTAAGTCTGTGTACATTTTCAAAATGAGACTACCTAATGTAAACAGTATGAATAGGTGGCATATTTAAAAAAAATATGAAATATGCATTTGTAAAATGCAGTGTACAAGGAATATACATGAATAGGTTCTTTAATCATCCACAAGAAGTTAACTATTCTAGCAATAATAATTTTCACTAGCAGTTCTTGCACAACATTTTGTTTCCCCATGTCCTTCTCCCTCTACCTAACAACCATTGAGTCTCCCACTGTAAGACTTCTGCCAGTCTGTTGTTCTGCTAGGTATCCCTATTATTGAGGCAAAAACTGTCCAAATGGGTCATTATCTGAGCAACCATGGAAGTTGCTTGTGATCCTGCCTGTGCCCAGTGATCTGCTTGCCTGACTCATACTATTTTTCCATTAGTCAGGTAGTCTGGTTTTCTCCCAAGACTGAGACTTTAACATATGTCCTTAGCTGTATATCAACATGACTTTTCCCCATTTGTCAAGATGAGTACCATTGTTACCAAAGGGCAGCCTCATAAGCCCATCACTGACATACATGGACACTGTCATATGTATGTGTGCGGCTACCATCACTGGCTTGGAAGCACCAAGGCCAAATCATCAAGGTTGGTGGTCATCTGTTATTGTGCAAACCTCTGCTTATATGGGAGCAGATCAACTTCTGGAACTACAATTCCCTCCATCCAGGACAGGTAAGCCAGCAAAAACCACTCAGTTCATATCCTCTTTAACCTGATTGTTCCAGCACTCGTGCTGGTATCCAGACTTGAGTCATCTGGCTTACAGTCAGGATTTATTCAAGCTAGACTTGTTCTTTGCACAAAGCTTAGCTGAAATGTGTGTGTATTGGAATAATTCATAAGGTAGTAAACCAACTACTTAATTATAGTCCTCAGATAAAGGCTACATACTGGCTAAGTTCACTGGGGAAAGAGAGTGATTAGTATGTGTCATGGCATCTTCCTAGATTACAAAACAAGCTATCACTGTTGGTTCACAGAATTATAGATTCACACTAAACCCTCAGTTGCAAAGATCATTAGGAACATATCCACTGCAGCTTAGTTGCTGCCCTGTACATAAGGGACTGAGGGGCGTGATCTGGAGTTCACAGATTCATAAGTTGTTACTAAGCATTACAGCCAAGGATGGCATTGAGAAGCTCAGCCCCATCACCCAGTTCTGGGGAGACACTAAAACAATGTTTTTCATTGCATAGATTTTCCCAACACATCCAGAGTGAAAATGTATGATCTCACAAATGTGCACACAGTCAGCTTGATAGGGAAGCACTCTAACTGGTATGGAAGGGCCCCCTATTCCAGAAATGTTGAATATATTGAGTAAGGCACCTGTCATGCCAACTATTGCTACTGATGTGGCAGTTTAGGTTTAGGTCTCAAGAGTGGGTGTTTGCTTTACCACTGGTTCTATGTAGGTGAAAGAGTTTAAAAAGTGATACGTTATTCATCACCACATCTTCACTGAACACTGCATGACAGTGAGTACATGGAATATTATTTTAGTCTATTAGACTACCTTAGGATTCCAGAGGTTTTTTTTTTTGTGAGGAAATATTGATCAGATATTAACTAAGGGATGAACGTTTGGTTAACCATCCACTCATCTAAATGAGATTTATAAAGAGCAAGAGATTTAATTTGATTGATACGGAACACAATTTTTGTTTTTGTTTTCAGAGGTGGGAATCCATTGCAGGAAGTATCTGTATTGCCAGCAAGTCCTGTTACTATATTAGTGTAGATTTAGTGCCCTTAAAGTGTTGCTTTTTGATGTTTATAGTTTTATGAACATTTGGAAGAAGATAAAGCAACTGAGGGTCATTTGCCACATTGTTGACAAGGCAGAGATCATCAGGGAGAAGATGATAAAGAGACAGACTAGGAAGGCATTTTTTAGATGTTGTGTGTGGCTTAACGAGTTCATACTTGTGGTATATATTTTTTGGAAATGCTGTAGTTTTCCTAGTTAAACCATGTGCTTAAAGAGGTAGAGGCTATAGTGAGCACACTAAATTATATATCTAATAAGGGTAAAACAGACAGGGGCAATCACTTCCTCAAACTTGTGGTCATCCCTGTAGTGATTAAAAGGCAAGGTAAAGAAAATATTCCAGCTATAGTTATTAAATGGAGGTTGAAAGAGATTTCATTGTCCACTGATGTAACAATGTCTATGAAGGTTGAAAGAGATTTCATTGTCCACTGATGTAACAATGTCTATGAAGACAGCAAATTTTTTTTAGGGGGACTCATTTATACTATAATTGCAGGGGTGCTCTTGTTTGCCTAGAATACAATGCTACAGTTTTTATTGTTGAGCTTTAATTCATGGTACAGACACAATGCATTTGCATAGGTTAGACCCACAGAGAGAATATGTGTCATTTGCTGTGTAAATGGTAACTATGAATTGCATTCAACAACATTTGCTAGCCAGAGACCCTCTACATCATCATTTACGCTGATGAAGTAGAAACTTAGGAGTAACCATCCCCAAATGGATCTTTGTGGGATGCCACCGATAATGAGGCTTTTTGGGGAAAGCATACCATCTACCTTAATAAAATTATTTTGTTTCTGCTCACCATTTTACTATCAAACAACTTATGCTGGGATTAAACTTTAGTTGGGGTAATTTTTCAATTATTCCAAAATATGGGATAGTGAGGAATACCTTTGCAAAGTTCACATATGAAGGTGTATAATGACTTGTATTCAGCTAGTGCATCCCTGAATCTTTCAGAGGAGGTAGCCAGGGTAAGTAGACAGGATCTCTGCTTTATAAATTGGAATTGGTTCAGATGAAAGAATTACAGGCTGCTGCTGGTATTATTTACAATCTCCGTAATCATACACTTCATTAAATTATAGGAGGCTGGTGAGGCTAATCAGTCTTTAGTTCCCAGGGTCAGAGGTTGGGAAACTACTGCATCTATTCTCCAGGCTTCATGAACAAGACCAATTTACACATACAAGGGACTCAGTGAAGCAGTGTGTCATGCAAAGAAAACAGTCTGGTATGTTCTTAGTTTTAGAGAGGCATCTAAGACTATCGGTGGTGAAAATAAGGGAGAGTTAATGTCATGGTGTGAGAAGGAAAGCATGTATGGGGATATGGGTGAAATCCTGAGCTACATTTTTCTGCATGGATATTTGCGACATCCTCTGTTTTTGAGTGAGTGCTGCCAACAGATACAGAGTTAGTGCAGTGCTGAATGCTGTCCTTGAGATTCCCGATATAAGATTAGACTTTGAGCTGGTATCAATATTTAACTCATATTTGGCCGTGCTAGCTTTTATCTTTTGTCATTGTTCTGTTTTTACTCTTCTAAATTAATTTTGGAGCAGTTGGAATTTTGTAACAATGGCAAAATTTGCTCATGCTTTGGTTCCACCAAATGGGTTTGGTTATGAATGTGGCATTATATTTTTTCATAACTAGTAGCAGAGTCCTTAATGCAGGAACTTAGGTGAAATTAAAAAACTGTTTATGCAGTCCATTTAGCTATTTGGTCATCATACTATGGAGAGCTTTTAAATTTTATATCTTTAGCAAATGTTAGGAAGTTAGCCTTGGAAAAGCCTTTGAAGACTGTGGGATTTCAGGGCACACAGGGTTGGTATCTCATGGGAAGTGCTATAGCACAGTGGTGAGATTTGACCATTGAGGAGATAAAGTATATAGTATGTAATGCTGCTGTATTTTTGAAGACCAGTTAAAGAAAATGTGGGTCTCTGGCAGAAATAAGCACTGACTAGTCTAGGGAGTAGACACTGACAATATCTAGAAAACATTGTACATATATTTTTTTTTGTGGTGTATGGTTACCAGTAAATGGAGAGATAACTGAACTCACCAGAGATGATAGTGTTTAGTTGAATGGTTCAGATTCCTAATTCGTTAAAGGACCCTTTGTGGCAGGTGTCCTGCAGTTGGTCAGGTTATAAAAGGGAGCTGTAACTGCAGTTACCATGCAATGTATGAGTTCTAGGTCATTATCTAGCTGTAGTAGGTGTGAGATGCTAGGATTACACACAAACATTAAAGGTATAGTCATCATTAATGTAGAGTCTAAACAAGTGAAAGGCAGTAAAACCAGGTACAGAAAAAGTAATACAACTAACATGAAAACATGTTTCTGTTACATGCAGATGGCTATGTTTTTAAAGGATAGGAAGGCCTCAAGGGTAGGTGTCTTATTGTTTAGGCTTTTTGCACTGTGTCACTTTATTATAAGAGTGAATTGGATAAGATGGGTTGGGAGATATAAGAGATAGATTTTGCTTAAAATAGTAAATACGGGTTGCTTACATCACTTGTGAGCCATTAACATGATTTATACATACTTGGGGTGAAGGGAATTAGGTGGCTTAAAGATGTCACAAATTCTGTGCATGAAGAGTCAACTGACACTCTCTCATTCTAGAGATTTGTGCATTAGTATGTCCATGTCGTTACCTATGACTAGGACATTGCTATGTGGTATAGCAGCATAGCCTTTAAGGCAGTGGGCATACTGTCTGAGTGACTTGCGATCATTCTGTTAATAGGAGGCATTGTCCGGTGAGGTGTTTGTATGCTGCTGAGGTTTCAGTGCAATAGTAAGGTACCAAACAGAAGTTTAACGATTTGTAGGAATTTTTATCACCTCAGCCTGAGTAGGTATACTGTAAGAGCTGTGTTGTTATGGTCCTGTGAGTATGCAATTTCTGAAACCATTGGGGAGGAAAAGTGTGCCTGTAATGTACATAAGGGATTCTAGGTTATGCATACAGAATCCATGCTTGATAACTATAGCAGGTTGTCAGTGAGCATTATGCATTTGCTATACTGACTCAAGGAAGCTACAATCACTCAGTCTGCTGACAATGGATGAGTAAGAGCAAACTGTATTCCCATGGTGTGCATTCATCTAATAGGTGCTATGGGTATAGAGAGATTTATAGGGCTACAGGGAGGTGGGAAGCACATGCATTTTGCTAACAGTGTTCAGGGACTGGGTTTTGGGAAGTTGACTATGTCCTTGCTCTTTTTAGCAGAAGGATGTTATGAATCCAGACTAATTATATACAACATCTCCTAAGTAAACTCTTGCTGCAGATCAGTTAGCTGCAGATCAGCTACCAGGTGAATTTCTAAAACTTGCTGCTACAGCCATCTCTTACCCTATATCTATACTAATAAACCACTCTCTCTCTCTGAACAGTAGGTTCCTCTTTTTTGGAAAATATCCCATGTCATACCCCTTCACAAAGGAAGTCGCTCCACAGACCTTTCCAACTATAGACCAATAGCCATTCTTTCACCACTAGCTAAAATCTTAGAAAAATTTTTACAAAAACATTAGACTACCTCTCCTTAAAAATGACCTGTTATCTAATATTCAACATGGCTTTTGCCTTAAACACAGTACTAATACTGCTCTTATAAGTTTTACCAATACTGTAAATCACTTCAGAAACAAAAAAAAAATGTCTCTGCAACCTTCCTTGATATGTTAAAGGCCTTTGAAACTGTATTTCATCAAATACTTCTCAACAAACTTCCCTCTTTCAATTTCAGCACTGAAACCTTATGCTGGTTCTATAGTTATCTCTCTAACCGTAAACAAACCACCTTATGGAAATAAACTCTCTACCCTACTATCCATTACAGTTGGTGTCCCACATGGTCCTATTCTTGGCACACTACTTTCCATTATATTTACTAATGATCTTTGTTCCAAAGCCAAACTTGCCTCCATCATTCAATATGCAGATGATGCTTCCCTAATCTGCTCCTCCCTCACCTCGAATGAACTCCAAGATAAAACTCAGATTGCTTTTCATAGCATTGAATCATACTTATCAGACTACCAACTCTATTTTAAATCCTAACAAAACCAAGCTTATGATCTTTACTAGTTCCACCATAACAAATAAACAGGCACCTGTATCTATTCCTCAACAGCACAATAATTGCACCCGTAGAAGAAACAAAACTTCTCGGTGTTACTCTAGACAATGGCCTGAAGCTTGATAGACACATTGCATTAACAATTAAAAAAGCCCATACAAAACTTGGTGCTCTTTAAAGGGCTAAACCATATCTAACCAATCATGCCAGACTTACTACTGCTAGGTCTCACCTTCTCTCTACCCTCCTTTACTGTTCACAAATATTCACCAACCTATATAAATCAGTCTTGAATAACCTCGAATCTTGCTACAATAAAATAGCTAAATTCTCCATCAACCTCCCTCATAGATCACATCATTATACTGCCCTACACCATCTATACTGGATTGAACTCCCTAACTTACTCACTCTCAAATCAGCTAATAGTCACCCACTTTGTTATCCATAAACCAGACTTCTGTCCAGCCCTATCTGACCTTGTTCAACCATACACTAATCTCATCTCACTCAGGTCAGCAAATAAAAGGGTCTATATTACAAGATCGAATGCTTAGGTGATCGATTACCTAAACATCGAACTTGTAATATCGAACCTAAAAATGTTGAATGGCACATGAAACATGTCGGTTGTCCACAAAAATAAAAAAAAATTACTTTACACCCAGCACCTTCTATCCATTCCTGATACTCACAACTTCAAACGGCTCCTAAGGAATGTGTTTCAAATCACTGGTTATGCTCCTGCACATCCTCTGGCTAAGTTATTCCTACCCTTCTCTTCTGTCTTCTATTTTCCATGCTCTTAGCGTACAAATGTCTTCAAAATTCAAACTTATATCTTCATTTATCACACTTACTTTTTCTTTCAGCTTTTTCCCGGTGAGGGGTCGCCACAGCGGAACTCTGGTCCGCTAATGATTGGCAGTAGATTTTTACGAAACGCCGAGGTGCCAGCTCAACGCCCAACCTTCAACGAAGGCACACCAATTTACGCACGCATGTCTTTCAAACGCTACCCAACCACGGGGAGGACATGCAGACTCCACACAGAAGGCACTCCCAAGGCACGCCAAGAATCGAATGGGAAAACCTCTTGCTGTGAGGTAACAATGCTACCTAACAATTTAAAAAGAAACTTTGAGTTGATGGCAATTTTTATCTTGATTACAGTTATATGTACATTTTGACTTTTGTTCTTGTCATGTCAGTAACTCTTGCTTTATCTTATTGTACGATGTGTGTATTTTTCTTTAACATTTATTTGGGAGCTTTTCTCTCCAGGTCTCCGCTGAAAATGGGCTAGTGGCCCAGTCAGACACTACCCAGTAATCAAATGTAATAAATAAATAAATAAATGCATACATAAATAGAATGACTCTAGTGTCTTATCACTTGTAATTGTAGTTAATTTGATTAGGATGCTGTGGAGGTAATGTTTTAAGGTTGTTTCTTTTAACTTTGTACTATTTAAAAAAAAAAAACTGGTGTTAGTAGATAACAGTGCTAGCTATGACAGGCTATTTTAGAGAGCAAAGTGAACATGCAACTCGGTACACACTAGCAACTAATGCAGGTTACTGGACTGCAAAATATAGTGCAGAATGGAACACAAAGGCAGTCGACCTAGTACTAAACTATGAACAGCTCTGCTACAGCAAGGCAATGCATACAACACTGCAGAAAACAAAACAAAAAATACATACTGACCAATGAACAGAAGACATTTGTAATACAGATGTGACGTTATATATATTACTGGACCAACATATGCTTTTGTAATTTCTTGAGCTTTCAAGTTGACCTTCATCAGGAGTTAAGTTACTGATCTTTTACTAATGTAAGTTAACTCTTGATTAAGGGCACATACTATCTTAAAATCTTGTGTAATTACATAACATATGTTGGTTCAATAAAGGGTATGACGTCACGTTTGCATTCCAGTGTCTTTGTGTTTTCAGTTAGTAAAACAACATGGCATTATTTTTTTTTCTTACAACAACCTATTGTAAGTTAAACCAGTAAAAGCATGAACAGTACATTTCAGATTACCCTAAACTCTTGCTTAAAATGCAGACTATTCTAAAGACTTGAAAAAAAAAGTTTCAAATGGCAACATACATAAAAATCAGCATTCAGGTTCTCAACTATAATTAAATTATGTACTTCCATAGTAGTAATGTGATCAGCAGTAGTCCAAATTCAACAATGTCTAGCACACAGATATAGAGAGAAGCAGCTTTGCTTGAACTAGAGCAAAATCGCACAGCACTGTCAAAAAGCAAATCATCACAAAATCTAAACAACCAGTCAGAACACAATGTTAGCAAGCTATAAAAAGACATGTTAAAACACTTAGGATTACACTTCTCTATCAAGTTTAAAATGCAGCCTGTTCTAAATGTTTGAAAAAAAAGCTGCAGCCAGCAACAAATCATAAAATGAGTATTTAAGCCTATAAAGCTATGATCCCAACTTAATAGAAAGATTACTGAAGTTATGTATAAGGCAGTAAGGTGTTTTAAACACATCTGCTCTGTTTGCTATTTGCTGCTAGGTCAGTGTGGGAGATTACTAACCTTACCTTGATCAGACATATAGTGCCACATATTCTGACTTCCTAGCCAAAAGCTGTCTCTCTTCTTACTCAACACTAGATAAACTATATCCCTAAATTTGAATAAGTACCTTTCCAAATCTTACACCTCCTTACTCCACCTTCTTCACTCACCTCCTTATTTCTATTGATTTGTCTGCTCCCTGGCTTTATATGTAAATGCACCATAAGCCTACTTTTCATACTGCAATTCCTGTTTGTTTTATACTAACTTACCTTTAATTTCTCTATAAACCGGCTAAAATTCATCTACCTTTTAAATTTTAAATCATTGTCATATAATTTGCATTTGCGTCTATTCTTAACCAATGGTTTCATATTATGTCTAATTTGGAATAATTACTTAGACTCTAGAGGTTTTGTATTATTTTTGAAGATTATAAGTTATTTTTCTTAAAATATTTTGTAATACTTTGGAGCTTTTCTCCCCAGGCCTCCAGTGAAAATGGGCTTCTACCCAATATACTTTAAGTTTTCTCATCAAATGTCAATAAACATATTGTGTCAAAAGCTTTGGTCAGGTCAAGGTATGTGGTGCGACCATTTTGCCTTCATCCATTGCTGTGATGACCTTTTCAACAAATCTAAACTGAGACTGGCCCAGTGTTTGGAAGTTCTCTATGTCCTGACTGATTAGTTCCATTACAACTGTTTCCATGGCTTTGCATATGAGGCTGGTCAGAATTATAAGTCTGTAACTACCTGGGTATGTGGAAAGTCCTCCCTTATGCAGGGTCATGACTGTAGCTTGATACAAAACCTGTATGGGTTCTGAGACTGAACAGAGTTGCTAGGGGTGTAGCTAAATCGTGCTTCATGCTATTTAAGATGCATCCAGGGATATTGTCAGGACCCATCAATGCAGTATCTTAGCATTTGATAGCACTTTTAAGACTTGGTCTTGTGTGATGGTTGGCGGCGAGCCAGATTCATGTACATCTTGAAGGAGAAATAGAGGGCAAAAGGGTAAAATTAAAGCTAAATGTATCAGTTGTGAAGTTTGCTGTATCTTCAGCTTCAGGATAGGTAACTTATGTCCTGCAATTACTTTATAGGGACCACCTCCACTGCCTCACAGCCCAAAAGTTAGATCTCTTCCATCTTTTTCCTACACCACTGCCTAATTGAGCTGTACATTTGCATCTGCCAGTCCACTTTTGACAATCCATATTTTTTTATTTCTGACAAAGTTTTCCTCTCCCTCTTTTCACCTCTTTTTCTTCACCTGTATGCAGTGTAGTATAGCAATAACCCACGCCTGGGTGTGGGTAATGCTAAATTTACCCACGGTTGGCGTGGTTTGGTCCCGAGGGTGAAGCCCGAGGGACCAAACAAAGCCAACCTTGGGTAAATTTAGCATTACCCACACCCAGAAGTGGGTTATTGCTATTATACCATGACATTATTTAAGAAAAGAAACTATTACTTTTCTTAAATAATGGCATAGTATAATGCCTGTTTGCTGCCCTTCCGCAGATGTCTGGCATCCGCGGCAGTTCTGATGTACTGTGCGCCTGCGCAGTACATCAGAGCTGTGGGCAAAAGCAATGGAGAAAGCAAGATCTCCATTGCTTTTTTTTAGTGTTTCGCTATGTTAAATGAGTTTAACATAGCGAGACAGTTTTAAAATAAGCAACGGAGATGTCCGTTGCTTATTTTCAAACTGTCTCGCTACGTTAAACTCATTTAACATAGTGAAACACTAAAAAAAAGCAACGGAGATCTTGCTTTCTCCGTTGCTTTTTTTTAAAACACTATCTCGCTATGTTAAATGGGTTTAACATAGCGAGACAGCTTTAAAATAAGCAACGGAGATCTCCGTTGCTTATTTTAAAGCTGTCTCGCTATGTTAAACCCATTTAACATAGCGAGACAGTGTTTTAAAAAAACGAGTTATACTAATGGAAAAAAGTCCGGGCGACTGGACCTTTTTCCATTAGTATAACTCGATTTACAATGGGCACGCTGGCCAATCAGCGTGCACATTTTGGGGGGGGTCATGGTATAATATACGTTTTTTCATCTTTCTATGCTTGTTACAACACACACCCACACCTATACAATCATATTAATTTCAGCTTTTCATTTTATAGCTCCATATTCATGCTTGTCAACCTTTATATAACTCCATTTCATCCCATATCCATGCAGTTCCATTTATCTCAGCATATGAAATTCCTCACCAAAAGAATCCCTTTTCTATTATAAAAGTTTTTGTTTCCATTTCTGTTTTGTGGTTGGTGTTAGCATTTGCAGAGTGGTGTATAGCCCGTTTAATTTTTGTGGTATGTTTTATATTAAGTTTGAAGTGTCTTTACTATATTTTCCCTTTATAGTCTATCTATGGGAAGTACATCAAGCATGCTTTGCTTTCTTTATTAAGATGATATAATCAGCTTTAGATTTTTTTTGATGATGTAATCATCCTACAAATATCTTTAATATTTATATGTTGTACTGTGTGTGTTATCTGTTTCAGTAGCTATTGGGAGTGAAACAATACAATAAATATGCATTTATGCCACACATACTGAAATCAACGCACATCAAAATATTAACTTATCACCCATAAGCTGCTGTTGCTACTGTTTTTGTAACATAGAGCTGCCAGTCTTAAAAGGTAAACTTTGTTTCACATTACAGTCTTATATGGTCCTGCAGCTTTGAAGAAATGTGTATTTTTGTTAAACCACTTAGGGTAAGAAGGTCTAATGAGATACAGTTTGAAGTAGTATACAGAAGCAGTGTCGTCTCAACACATGGGCACACTAGGCAGTTGCCTGGGGGCCCCACGAGCATAGGTGCCCCAAGCTAATTTATGTATGTTGTGACTTGGTGTCAATAAATAAATAAATACTACACTATACTAAATTATAAATATTTGAAGAATTGTGAAAATTATTAATATTAGAAAGTGTTGTACAGTAGAGTCGACCATCCGAAATGTCAATTATCTGAACACAGCGGCAGCCTTCCTAGAAATTGCATCTGTACATGCATCACCTGTTCTTCCTACCACATGGAATTTAATGTTCTGTTTGTTGCTGCCTCGCTGCTTCCACAGTTCCACTTCAACAAGTAAGTGTAGTCTGGATTGTGCATGTGTGTGTGTGTGTGTGTGTGTGTGTGTAAAATGTCCCATTTTCATTTTTAATACTGTGAGTGGTTGTGTAGGTAGGGGCCCTAGTCGACTACTTTGCCTACAGCCGATAATGCTGTCAAGATGGCCTTGTACAGAAGACAGTAGAAAGCAAGATTATTTTTATTAATTGTATAAATGTCTGTAACCACTCTTACTTGCTAAATTAACTGCAGTAGCCTTCACTGTATCTAGCTCTTTTGTTTTAAGCTCGCTTGTTTTCCCATCTTTTCATTCTTGGTACAACACACACACACACACACACACACACACACACACACACACACACACACACACACACCTTCTATGCCACCATCACATTCCCAGACACTGACGTAGTGTGTGTGTGTGTGTGTGTGTGTGTGTGTGTCCGTGCATGCATGTATGTGGGTATGGTAAGTCATAATTCTTAATATGTTTCTCAGCTATCTCCAAAAGTAGAGCATCCACTGTGCTGTACTGTTCATCCCATTCATTAAGCATAAAACTCCAAGTATACCCAATTTATTTTTAAATTGCTGGGCACATATTCTATTACACTGGTTACAGTTATTAGGCTTTAAAATCTCCTCAAAGTAGTAAACATGCTCTTTCATTGCAGGTAATGTACCGTGCTACACCTGCAATGCTCTATCTTCTGTCTGCTCAATGAGCTACATTATTCACTACTACGTCTACTAATGTACACCCTATGCACCACTAAAATGGATAGCACTCTGTAGTGCTGCTCTGCTTGTTGTGCACTGCACTCTTGGGTAGAGTAAGCACTTACTGACAGATGCAAGACTGTGTTTGTGCAGTATACAACTGCAAGTTCTGCAGCCAGGGCATGACCTGTGCTACATCTGTTACATGGTGCAGAGGGTGTCTATGAATCTGCCCACTAAACAAGACCGGTCTTCTATAAACCATGACACTTCCTGTGCATGAGATTACTATACTTTAAGGGTACAGCACATACTTTATTCCCAGATCCTTAATTTCACATTATTTAAAACACTTCCACATTCTTCAATCATTTGCTCTCTTCTTTAGATATTCAGAATGCCATAATGCAGTGTCTATCTTTTTCTTTTTACTGCACTCCATTTCTCAAAATACTTTTTGTACTCTCTTTACCAATTTAACAACACAAAATACTATGACTAGGTCATCAATCATAACCAGACTGCTATGTGTTCAGGAACTTAGTGTAAAGAAATTCACCATGAAGGATGAACACGTACACCTCCATCTGAATAGCATGTAAGAAGCTGGTTGTAACTGTAGATCTGATTACAATGTTCCATAATAAGTAGGTACCTTTAGTTGCCCACATGTACTACTACCCATTATTTAGAATTAATAAACAAGTAAATAAAAAGATTTTTGGCAGAATGAGGTGTACAGGCTTAAAACCTCAGCTTTGGCCAGCTAAGATATAGCTCTATTCAACTGGACATATAAGAGAATTTAAGTACCTTTTATCTGTACTTTGTTTTCAAATAATACAACATTTTAATTGATTTATTTGTGTTGCATTGAATATTAACCGACCTGGAAGTTTTGACAATGTTTTTTCAGTTAGTGCTTGCTAGAATTTTATTGCTTGTTAGTAATTGCAGGCGGGGGTAGTCTCATTCATTTATATCCTGTCACTGCCTATTTAATTGGTACATTTTGAAATATTTTCTGCTTAAAACCTCAGCTTTGGCCGGCTAAGATCTAGCTGTATTCAACTGGACATATAAGAGAATTTAAGTACCTTTTATCTGCACTTTTTTCAAATAATACAGCATTTTAATTGATTTATTTGTGTTGCATTGAATATTAACTGAACTGGAAGTTTTGACTATTTTTTCAGTTAGTGCTTGCTAGAATTTTATTGCCTGTTAGTAATTGCAGGCGGGGGTAGTCTCATTCATTGATATCCTGTCACTGCCTATTTAAGTGGTACATTTTGAAATATTTTCTGCTTAAAACCTCAGCTTTGTCTGGCTAAGATCTAGCTGTATTCAACTGGGCGTATAAGAGAATTTAAGGACCTTTTGTCTGCACTTTTTTCAAATGATGCAGCATTTTAATTGAGTTATTTGTGTTGCATTGAATATTAACTGAACTGGAAGTTTTGACTCTGTTTTTTCAGTTAATGCTTGCTAGAATTGTATTGCCTGTTAGTAATTGCAGGTTAGGGTAAGTCTCATTCATTAATATCCTGTCACTGCCTATTTCAGTGGTACATTTTGAAATATTTTCTGCTTAAAACCTCAGCTTTGTCCAGCTAAGATCTAGCTGTATTCAACTTGTATAAGAGAATTTAAGTACCTTTTATCTGCAGTTTTTTTCAAATAATACAGTGTTTTAATTGGTTTATTTGTGTTGCATTGAATATCAACTGAACTGGAAGTTTTGACTTTGTTTTTTCAGTTAGTTCCCCATCCACCCTCGCTGTTTCTGTTTTGGTGTTAATCTTGGTGGCTTTGAAACTGCCTGCCCTTTTAGTAAATTTGTGTTTGGATACTCCTTCTGGGCCCATCTCATTTGCTCACTCAACTGAGTGTAGTGAGATCATATTCTGATTTCAGGCACTCCTACTGTGTACAAAGAGAGCATCTGGAAAAGAAAAAAAAATTAAGACTGTTTCCTGCCTTTCCTGTAAGTGGTCTAGACTGTTTATAGGCTTCTGAGCCCCGCAAACCTTTCTGTGTTGGAGGGAAGCCTTCTAGCATGATTTTGTTTCTTAGAACTAGCCAGTTTTCTAGTTTCAGCACTCATCTGTTTCTTTGAACTCAGCACTTGTTCAGAACTCATTCTAAGTACTAAATAAGCTGCAAATTACTACAGCACTCAACTTTCCTCACTTGTCTAGAGGAAAGCAGTTTTTAGTACTTAATAAATAAGCACCTATCCAGGCGTGTCTAAGGGTCAGCTCCCAGTGATTTCTTCTGTCTACCTGATGAATCTGGGCAATTTGGGGCAATGCAACAATTGCCTAATGTACACAGACAACTCTCCCCTCCTACCACCCAACACTACAACCTGTGAGAGATGCACTTATATAGCCAAACTGGAAGCAAAGCTCTCTTTACCCAAGACTGGACTAGACAGTCAAGATGAGCAGGTAAACACTTGCACCACACCACAGTCATTACAAAGTCCCTCAAAACCTACACCAGCAAAACACACACATAGAGACACAAAACACACACCTACATTCATGGAGGCTCTCAATAAAAATCTGCCCAAGCATCGAGAACCTCCAAAGCAGAAACGCAAGCAATCTCAACCCCCCAACACAACCCAAATGACACACAGCCCACAAACTCAGTGTGCCACTCAACCATAGCCCATAAGGCATAACAACGTACCCAACACTCTAGTCATAGGTGACTCAGGCACACTGATGTTCCACTCACCAGGCTAAACAAGGAGAATGTTGCTGTCAGCTGCCTGTCAGGTGCCAGGATCCACCACATAATGCATGCACTCAGGTCACTCCACAACAAGTACAAATATGACACTGTCATTGTCCATGTTTATGTGAATGACCTGAGACACACCTCCCTGGACTACATGAAAAGAAACATGGAGGAGCTCTCTGATCTTGCACCCCAGGCAGATATGACCCTAGCCTTGAGTAGCATCCTGCCATCACCCAGAATGATACCACAGTACAAGGACAAAATGATTGACTTCAACAACCTAGCAAGAGTATATTCCACCAATTTACATACTCTTGCTGCTTCTTAGATACCTTTATCTCACTATATCATATGACACATTTCTATAATTTATCAACAGTATATACTTTCTGTTATCCTGCTACCAATTGAAAACTACTAATTTGTTTTTATTTCTATTGCATTGCATATCACCTCAGCACAACCTAGGTATCCTTGTAATGTCAACTGAACCTAATCAGTATGTCTGTATTCTGCTTGCCCCTTTTTAATTATTATTATAATTCTTTGAATTTGAAACAATTTATTACAGTCATATATTGTGTATGTGAATGGCTGTAACTGTTTAGAGCTATTTTACTACTGTTATTCTGCTTTGAACTTATTATTTTTTACTGTATAAAATTTTCTGTGCTGGAGCTTTTCTCCCCGGGCCTCTACTGAAAATGGATTTTATTCCAGTTAGACTAGCCCGGTCAACAAATGTAAAATAAATAAAATAAAATAAATAAACTGGCTAAGCTTCTGGTGTCATTCTAAGGGGATCCAGTATTTGTCTGCCTGGGACGACATGATCGACAAACCACGATGCTTTGCCAGAGATGGCCTGCACCTGTCGCCCTTGGGATTCTGGATACTGGCTAAGACTCTTGCCACCCCTATAGTGCCTTATTTTGGCAAGGTTCAAATGACAAATTCATCACCATAACAGGTACAAGCAAGCAAAATCTGAGGGTAATGCTACTCAATGCTAGAAGTCTAAACCTCAAAATGCACTCACTCGAGGCACTCCTTAAAATGGAGAATATCGACATCTGTGCAGTGACAGAGACCTGGTTCAAGGCTCCAGAGAGCACCCCTGCATTACCAGGCTATAATTCATACCATACCTTTCGGCCACCTAACCCAGAATGAAGCACTAAAGGTGGAGGTGTGTCCATATTCATTAAGGATATCCACACCTACAGGCTAGTTGTACAGCATAATGCATCTGAGATTATCCAAGTGCAACTAACTCTGGGCAAAACCGCAATCTAAATTGTAGCTTGCTACAGACCCCCCACCATGCCTCAGGATTCCCACTCCTCATTTCTTGATACACTGGAAAGTATTAGGGTACAACCCAACAACCTAATAATGGGTGATTTCAACTACTCCACCATTAACTGGGAAAATTACTCATGTACCAACTCTTTTGCTCAATGTTTTCTGAAATTCATAAATTCCAATGCCTTGGATCAACTTATTCACACCCCCACCAGGGGCAGCAATATCCTAGACCTGGTCATTACCAACATGGGCAACCGGTGTTCCACACCAGAGGTCAATTCCTCGTTGGTCAGATCCGACCACAAGCTAATCACCCTAGAAATTCACATCCTGCCCCCACCCCCAATTAGGGAAACCACCGTGAAAAAGTTCTCCAAAGCCAACTTCACACTTCTTAAGACAGAAATGGCAAACTTCATGACACCCCTGCAGACAGACTATAGAGGTACTACTGCTGAATCCTACACAAATGCACTTTATAAGCACTTACACGAGTGCATGGATCATGCTATCTCTAACAGAACCAAGATGCTATCCTCCAAAAAAAGGAAGCCAATCTGGTGGTCCTCTGCCATAAACAAACTCTACAACAGAAGAAAGAAACAGTTGCAAAAAGAGTAAAATCCCATGACTAGAGGAACTCCCTGGTCAACCTCAGTAAGAAGCTGAGATCCCTCATAAAATCCTCCAAAGCTAGTTACGAAAACAAAATTACCACTGACTCTAAAGACAACCCACAAAGCATTCTATAGCTATGTCAAGAATCTCAATGGCAACACTCAGATCAGCTCTGAGTTACAGCACAATGACACTAAATATACACAGCCAACTGATATTGCCAACATCCTGGCAGATAGGTTCAGTGCTAACTTTAGCCCCCCCCCCTCTCACCCCCTAGAGGGCCCATCTCTATACCGGAAGAATGCAAAGTTCCTGTAATCACTGCTGCACAGGTAAAAAAACACTCTCCAAAGCCAAGAACACAGCATCCATGGGACCTGACAATATCCCAGACTGCGTTCTACATGAACTACAGAATGAACTGGCACCCCACCTAAGTACCATTTTCAATCATAGCCTCACCTCAGTCTTTGTGCCCACTGAATGGTGTACCGCAACTGTTATCCCACTCCACAAAGACGGAGTCATGACGGACCCCAGGAACTACCACCCCATTAGCCTGATGGAACGTATCATCATGGAACTCATAAACAAAGACATTGGTAATCTCCAAACTCTAGACCCTACCCAGTTCGGATTTGTAAAAGGAAGATCATGTCTCCTAAACCTGATTGACTTGTTTGAATCAGTCACCAAAGCCATAGATCTTATCTAGATCTTGCCAAGGCTTTCAACACCATCCCCCACTCTGGAATTATAGATAAGCTCACTAAACTAGGTATAAATCCCTATGTCACAAGATGTGTTTCCAACTGGCTCACGGACAGAACCCACACTGTGAAAGTAGTGGACTCCAAATCTGACTTCAGACCAGTGACAAGTGGGGTACCACAGGGTTCAGTCCTGGGTCCTCCCCTGTTTGGTATCTACTTCTCTGAAGTACAGGCTAACACAGAAGGTCTTTGGCTAACAAAGTTAGCAGATGACTGCAAACTAAGAGCCATAATCGAAACTCCTAACAATGTGGACATACTACAAAAGGACCTCACTGAGACAGATAGCTGGTGTCAAAGCCATGGCCTGAAGCTCAATGCCAAAAAGTGTATTGTCATCCCCTTTGGTAAAAACGCTGTACCCATGACCTACCACATAGCTGGTAGTCTACTGAATGCTGAAAATGTGATGAGACCTTGGGACACAGGTGGACAGTAGTCTCTCCTTTGATAATCATATCGCCACAGTGGTCAGGAAATCCTTCTACATGGCTCACCTCATCACAAAAGGTTTCTCATCCAGAAAAAAGAGGTAATTGTCCCTCTCTACTCATCACTCATTTGACCCACTATAGAGTACAGTGCCCCTTTTGGTATGTACCTCACAAGACATCTACAACTGGAAAGGCCACAGAAATACCTCACAAAGAGGATTATCAGCCTCAAACAGACGTCCTACGCAGACCGTCTCAAAAAACTCCAGCTTTACTAAGTCGCATATCGCCTACTCAAAGGCGATCTCTGCCTAACATACAAAGCTACGTCATACCCAGAGCTGTTGGACATGCTCCACTTAAAGAAATCCCAGTCCCTCCGAGCTACACATTCTAGGGACCTAAACCTTGTCACCACAATAAACAGAACATGCTGAAGGGATAGATTCCTGTCCCAGAGACTTCCCCTACTCTGGAACAGACTACCTATCTATGTCAAACAGAGCTCCTCATTAGCACTCTTCAAGAAAAATCTTGATGATTGGATGGGAAATAGGAAATTCATCCCAGGGATCACTTCTGTGGCTCTGCTCGACAGGGGCACAGGAAAATCATTTTCTTGGGTGGCGAAAGCCAGGGTACATTTTTGGCTAGGCTTATATAGGCCCTAGGGCCAATAGCCTAGTACCTACCTATAAACCTATAATGAAATTAAAAAGTATTAGTGATTAGTAGAGCATTTTGTCACAACAAAAGGTGTACATTACAGCCTTTGAAGTTATTTGCTTTAAGCTGGACTTCTGTGCTGACAGTGGTGGAATGAGGTCTGTGTGTCATGTAATGGCAGGGTTCATACATGTGCACTTTTGCAGTGAGAGGAGCTTACAGATCAAGTTTGCTGTCTGAAAGTTTTTTTTTTCCTTCTTTCTGTAACATTCTGAGTACTGAATTTGCTATATCATTCTTAATATCGTACAGCACTCAGTTCTGAGAAACATTGCTGTTTGAGTGTCTGCCAGCTAATTTTAGTAAGGGGCTGCAATGTGGTACAATAAGTCTTTCTGCCACATTGCTGATGGTTCTTCAGTTTGGTTTTCTGCTATGGTACCCTCTAAGGGAGGTCTGCACATCCACTCCTTGCTCATGTGAATATTCAGTAGGTGCTCCAATTTCTTTTTGTATTTTAAAGTCATTGCTTAAGTAGATTATAGGTTCATAGGTGTTTACTAGGCTAATGACCTCAAGGGCCTTTTTAAGCCTAGCCATGCATTCCAAATCTCTGACAAGCTCTGATACCCTTGATAAGTGTAAACAAGGGAGATAAACTATTTACAGGCTACCTATTTGCATTAGAGACATACATGCCAAACCAGATATGAATTTCCAGTTTCCCATCCAATTGTCCAAGGTACACTTGAATTTGGTTAGAAAGGAACTCTGCTTCACATGGATAGGAAGCCTGTTCCAGAGATGGGGTAGTCTCTTGGGTACATACCTCTCTCTCCAGCAGGTCCTATTTATATCACAGACAAGGTTTAAGTCTTTAGAATGGGTAATTCTGGCGCTGTTTGTTTTGTGGATATTCAAGAAATTTTTCAAGCCACTTGAGTGAGTGTGTGTGTGTGTGTGTGTGTGTGTCTGTGTGTGTGTCTGTGTGTGTGTGTGTGTGTGTGTGTGTGTGTGTGTGTGTGTGTGTGTGTGTGTGTGTGTGCGTGTGTGTATGTGTGTGTGTGTTTCACTGTTTATAATGGAATGGTTTCTCTGCCTCAATCCCATTAAGGCTCCAGCTCCTCCTGGGACCCTAAACTGGATTGAGAGCAACCAGAAAATTAATGAGTGAGTGAGTGAGTGAGTGAGTGAGTGAGTGAGTGAGTGAGTGAGTGAGTGAGTGAGTGAGTGAGTGAGTGAGTGAGATGGTACAGTCCTCAGGAACAATATCTCTCTCTGCTATAATGTTTTGATTAATAATGTCACCATTGTCAGTTTTTCCTATAATATTTCACTTCCTGGAAACTTTCTCAGTGTTTTGGATTGCTGACACTTTCAGATTCTTCTGTTTGCAATTGTGGGGCCCTTCTTTTTTCAAACTTTGGTTGTCTTTTCATTTCTTGTCATTTTCTCCTAAGAGCTGTAATTTCCTATTTTATGAAACAAAAATTACATCAATAGCAATAATACTACTCACATATGTTTTACTTCACTTGTCTTTGCAAGCATATTCCCTCCCTTAATTTTCCTGTACATGAAAGGCTAATTTTGTCCATATCGCTACCTTTCTATTATATGACAGCTCATATATCCCCTTGTAAAGGAAACTTCCATCAGGCTAATAAAAACTGCTAAGGATGCTTCTGCTTGAAGAAGGTATGAGCAGTTATGAACTGAGTCACAGTGTCTGATTTCTCAAAGCAAAATACTGAAATAATGGATATCATCTCAGAAGGGATGTTAGAACTGTTTAATAATATGGACGTCTGCTGATGACTGAAGCCACACCTCTATAAACAAGGCATGTATTCTATCACTGAAATACAATTTAGAGAGTGGACAATAAAAAGAACATTAAAAAGCCTTTCAAAGGAAAGAGTGACTATAGGACAAATCAAGTCTACTAGGCAGCTTAAGAAAATGACTCAGAAGGTTCTTTTATTATTAAAAGTATATAAGCAAACCCAAACACAATACTACATGCTTGAAACATACCTACTCACTCCTGTAAATGATATGTAACATAAAAAATACAAAGGACTGTTTATTTTTAGGAGTAACTATGACTTTAATAAAATGCTGAAGTATTACTTCTGACTAAAATAAAAAATTCAGTATATTAGCACAGCTATAGTTTATTTTCCAGAAACTTAAATTTTAACACTACAAAAATAAGCTGCAAACTATTAAATGGAGGCAATGCCTTCACATTTCAGAAGTTTTTGCAGTGGCTTTGATACATAAAGCAAACAAAAAAGTAAGTATGTTAACTCTAGTTCTATATCCTGCATTTCATTCTGCATTATTCTGGTTTCTCATATGCCATTCATTTGGTGTAATTTATGTTTGAATATTGGCTTGGTTCTCAAAAACTTGACAGGTTTGCAAAGCAGAGTAAAATCTTTATTAGTGGACTGCATGCTATGAGCTATACCTCCTACTTAAGAAAAATGAAATATTGATCAAAAAACACAACCTGACACAACTCCATCAGTCAAATCTGGAAAAAAATGAATTCTGGTGGCATTAAATAAACATGTCACATGCATGGGATTTAATTAATATGATTGCTTTTTAAAATATACAGTTTTCTTGTCAAAGCAGTTTCAAGCACTGTAGGTCTATGCAATTATTCCTGACTATACACATCTCTGTATGCAAAACTAACAACAAAGCAAATTGCCTTATTTGACTTATTTAATTCTTTGAACAATTCATCCTCGAAGAGGTACAATTTGCTTCAGTATTTTTTCCAACTCATTATTCACACAATATATTAATGATTGATTTTGGAGCGTTACTTAAATATTGTCTAAGAAGTGCATTATAAATTATCAAAAAACTTTCATTTTTTTGTACTGCTATTGTATACACCAGCCAATGAATGCATCTCTGGTGCACACACAATTGATTCCTCCATCATGGATGCCTCAAATAATGAACTACAGTATAATGATTTTTACATGCCTTAGCAGAGTGTCATGGTTGTAATGCAGTTTACTGTGGAAAAGGATATACCAAGTTGCAATGTTCCTATTAACTGTGCTGCTTTCTTTATTATGTCTCATAAGATACTGACTATAAGGTTACACAAGAGGGTCTACCTGATAGAGGGCAATGGACATTATACCGGACACCACTTCTCTGTGGTTGCAAATATCTATGTGATATCAGGATGGTAGCCAGGAATAGTTTACTGTGAGCTAGGGTCATTGGTCTTTCATAAAGTGTTCTCTCTCTGTGGTAGGGAACATCCTTGTCTTAAAGAGATACCCAGCATAGTTTGAATGATAAATCATTTTCAATGCCTGGTCGTATACAGGCCACTTTAGATAAATATGAAGCCTCCTCCAGACCTGCAGTATTATCATCAGTCACATAGGTAAAAGCAGAATATGGACCTCCCTATACAAAACAATGCCACCATGCAATTCTTGGGCATATGCCTTGCCTCAGCTAGATCAGTGCTGGCTTGAAAGGCATATCACTGATAATGTGAGGAGCAGACATTCTTCTTATGATGGTCTTGACCTGAAAATAAGATCCTGCTATGAAATATCTTCACTCATATTTTACTTTATACAATGGCTGCATTCATGTCCAGAGTTGCTGAGACAAAATGACTGGAAGCCTTGAAAATAATACTTCAGATGTGAGACAGGAAAATGTGTATACTCTTTTTATCCCAGCTGCCATTTTTGGAGTAAACACCATCATCTTAAATTGCAGGGGTGAAGAGTGCAACAAAGCACAAACAGTCGGTGTAGCCCTTCAAACCATGCCTGTTAACATGTGTTTTCTCTAGGGTATGGAGCCTGAAACTGAAATGTGTCTCATTATTTTCTTACTTCTGTCTTTAATGACTTGCTAATGATTTGCCAGGAAACCACAATTTTATGACAAATGGACCATAAGTGTGAGGCAAAAATCTGGACATTCTGCAAAAATCTGTATAGAGAGGTATGCTTCATACTGATTTGTGATTTAATGCTGCCATGACATTGTACAAAGAAACAAAACACTTGATGAAAGTTACCTGATACTCTGCAGTCATAGCACACTCAAGTGCCATCAGTAAGTCAAGAGGCAATAAGTCTAGATTATATGGTTCCTCTGTTCTTCTAGCCATAAAGGAAAAAATATCCCATGAAAATCGAGACAAAGGCCCTAGAATAGAAGGTGCATCCAGTCAAAAATCTGAATATCTAATTATGATAAAATATGTAAATAAAACAGCATATAACTCTTCAGTTTTATGTTTTTCTGTGAACTAAACAGTTTCAAAAATCATGTGTGATGCAGGGGGAATTCAGAAAATTGTGCAAAGGGATAATCAAGCTTGAAACTGGGCACATCATGTATAGGGGTAAATCAGTCTTGAAAATATGAATGTTTCTTAAAAATAAAAAAAATCATAATAAATATGTGATGCTGAACAATATCTATTTTATCTATATATATATATATATATATATATATATATATATATATATATATATATACACACATACACATACCAGGACCGGCCTTTGGTCAACTGGTGCCCTAGGCAAAAGGTCTCCACAGTGCCCCCCATCTAATCTACCTACACCATCCAGATTACTGGAAAAGATAGCGCCCTAGGCGGCTGCCTAGTTGGCCTATGCCTAAGGCCGGCTATGACACACACACACACACACACACACACACACACACACATATATATATATATATATATATATATATATATATATATATATATATATTTATTTTTATTTTTTATTTTAAATTTGTTGACCTGGCTAGTCTAACTGGATACATGTCCATTTTCAGTAGAGGCCCGAGGAGATAAGCTCCAATACAGATAAATGAAAAGCTTAATAATCAATGTACAAAATAAGACTAAATGAAAATATTCATATTAAACTAGCAGATTTCAGGAACATAAACACAAAAAATAACAGGAAAGATAACTAAATAGAATTAATTATATATAAAAATAAAAACAATATTGCAGGTTAAAGATATTATTCTGTGAGGATAAACAATAAATCTTGTAGTGCCAGAATGCTTGTACTATACAGTCTGCAGTTATAGGTCATTTATAAATAGAAAGACTAAGGTCTAGAGGGGAGGCAGGATACGTATATACATAATGTAAAAGGAAGAAAAACAAGTATATTGTTCAGTAGGAAATGTAAAGTGAGATTCTGCATAGCGAAGTCTGGGAGGAAAATAGAATTTATAGGGATAAAATATGTACTAATTTCTGAGTAGTGAGGGCTAGGCAGAGTTTAGTTCAGTTAGAAAGATAGTTGCCTAGTCAGGTTTAGTACAGGGGCACAACCAGTGTGTTCTAAGGAAGGGTTTTAGTCTATTTTTGAAGAGTGATAGAGAGGGAAGAGAGGAGAGGTCACTGGGGAGAGGATTCCAGGTTTTTCCAACAGCATTGGAGAAGAGAGATTTGCCAGCTTTGTTGTTAGGTTTAGAAATGTACAAAAGAGTTTTGAGAGAAGAACGCAGTGATTTCAGATTTGTGTATGGAGTGATGAGGGTAGATAGACTAGGAGTGCAGGAAGGTTTATACAGAGTTTTATGGGCGATGGTTAGTTGATGGAATTTAATCAAGTTTTGTAGTTCCAGCCATCCCAGCTGCTTTATATTTAAGCAGTGGTGGGTTCTGTAGGGGTTACCTGTTGCAAATCTAGCAATATTATTGTAGGAAGTTTCCAGTTTGCTGAGGTTATTTTTTGAAAGGTTAGTAAAAATAGGTGAGGCATAAAGGAGGGTAGAGATTAGATGAGTATGGGCTATGGTTGTTCTAGTTGTGGGAGAAAGGTATGATTTAATTCTGTAGCGGGAGCCAAGTTTTTTGTTGACAGTTTTTATTGTGTTGCTGATATGGATGTCAAAGCTCAAGTTGTTATCAATGGTGATTCCCAGTAGTTTGGTAGAAGTGTCAGGTGATATGATGGTGCCATTAGTGGATATAACTGAGAAATCAAGTGGAGAGGACTTGTGGGTTGGATTAAAGAGGAGGAGTTTAGTTTTTTGGGGGGTTTAAAAGAAGACAACATTGTGTAAACCATTGTTCAACTGTGTTAAATACATTCTGGGTATGAGAGAGAAGTTCAGATGTGGATTTGGCTGAGCATATAAGTGTCGAGTCATCAGCATATTGTATGCATGTGGCTTGGGGAATGGCTAGATGAAGGTCATTAATAAATATTGAGAAGAGGAGAGGTCCAAGTATAGACCCTTGAGGGACACCCAGTGAATCTGGTTGGAGGGTAGAAAGAGTCTTATGCCAAATAACTGCCTGTTGTCTTTTATCTAGGTAGGACTGGAACCATTTTATAGAAGGTGCATCACATCACATTTCAAGAGTAACAGAATTTTTCTGAAGTCTGTGCACCACTTAAATAGAAACTATTGAATTCTCTGCTGCCTTAGGCATAATGTAAAGGTTGTGTCTAGGACTCAGATTAACAATAAATAATGAAGTAACTAAAATGCTGATGAATTTTGAATTATATGTACATGACACAAATTTTATTCCAAATACTCAGATATATGTTAATCAAATGAAAGTTATGGCAAGTCTTCTCATGGGAGCTGGTATTTCATAAGAGATAAGTCATGAAGAGAAAATAGGAAGACTTACTGTTGCCATGGGTACGCTGCGGTGGGATACCACTCTCACTTCTTTTTTTTTTTTTTTTTTGTTACCTTGTTTACCAGTTAGAGGTTTTTAATTCTGAGGTAAATATGCATGAGGTAATATTAAAGGAACATGCATAGGTGGTCAAATAGGCTTATCACCTAAACTTCTATCTTAGCAAGGTTTAAACTTATAGGTCTCTCTACCTCCACTCTATTTTCAGAAATGCAGTCATTAAGCACAAAGCCTGACTATTCCTAATTAGGAAAATCCTCATTTTCAGTAGGGTTCTGACTAACCATGAAAGATTAACCCAAATGATAAGTGTGTACAAACCTAATGCTATCCAAATCCTTGATCATTACCTTCTTATGTGAAATATATATTTATTATATATATATATATATATATATATATATATATATATATATATATATATATATATATATATATATATATATACCAGATATAATGAAAGAATATCAGAGAGTGCACTTTCAAAATATTTCTGTGTGTTAGTCATATTAGAAGCCATATGGGTGATCTCAGAAGAGAAAGTTCTCTCAAAAAGACTGCTAAAAATGAATAGATACAAAGAATGGTCAGACTAACAAACTGCAGCCTCCACCATATCAATGACTCACAAACCAGAAAACATTTACACATCCAATTACTAGCTCTTTATATTCATGGGAAAAAGAGAGCAATCTCTATGTGTAACCTAGAAAATGGATAGAGACATATTACAGTAAATACTCAAGCGTCCTCACCTTTCAACAGCAGGATTTATCCAGTACCAATAGTTTCTGGCAAACCACTACAAACACAATGAAACTGTTTCTTTTCTACAAACATCTTTCCCCTACTTAGGGAGCAACAGAGTAAGATGACTGTACTTTCCAAAGTGACTGCACAGAATTAATGGGCACCAGAAAAAGAAACAACTGCAGTTTGTGACAGATTGTATTGGTTCCAGCTTAATTAGAAAACAAGATTTATCCTTAGGAAAATTTACACAGGAACAGCTTTGCCTGGATTTCCATACCCTGCCTTTCATAAATGACATTGCGAGAGAGAAAGGAATAATATTCTCAGATTTTGAATAATGCTTTTTATCATAGAATAAAAAACAAAGCACTTCTAGTACATGCCAAGGAGACATACCCAGAAAACTCCTGGTGAAATACAGAACTCTGCATACAGAAATAACTAAGAACATCAAACTGTATGGCACATGCTTCATAGTTATAAGTACTCATCACCTTATTTAACTCATTCCAACTAGTACAGCTATTTTGAGTGTGTACCTTTAACTTCCAGTGGGTGTGGTTTGAGTGTTTAAAAAATGAAATTGTCCTGGTCCCCTTCAATAAACACATCACATGGAATGAGATTTGACAACCTTTATTAAAACTTCCATAACATAGCTTTGATCACCAAAATTATTAATTAGAACTAGACACAATATAGTCAGTTCTAAACACAGCATAAACATGCTTATAATGTTAATCGGGGTAGCGTACCTACTCATCCTGTCCCAGTAAGCAGTGTCCGTACCTTTGCTCACTTACTTTACTTATGAAGCAGGGTCCAAGACTCACTTCATATCCCATTTACCCAGTAAGCAGCATCCATACCTGCACTCACTTACTTTACTTATGAAGCAGCATCCCATCTCACTTCATACACCATTCATTGAATTACCTTCCACCAAATAGGAGGCATCCTTACCTCAGCTTGCTTATCTATTCAGCAAACCTCCTCCAGCTGCTCATTTTCATTTCCCCAAATCCTTGAAATGAACCCAGGCACCAGAGGGAGAACAGAAGAGGGCAAGCCTGTCCCTCTTTTCTGCCAACCAGCCTGACCAGGCCGTTCCCCCTCCCTTCTACCTAAAATTGTTCAATCAAATACCTTCCATAAAGGGAAGGGTTAAGCCAAACATCATTCGGTGTACCCATCATCTGCAAAGTACATTAGTACCCCATCATCCACCCCACACCTTGACCTACCAACACTGATACACACCTTAATGACAAAGTAGGACTACCTGTGAACCCATTGTACTACACCGGAACATCCCCTCCCAGAGAATACATTCCCTTTTAGTCCTCTTCCTTAAACACTAACCATAGCTAAACCATTTCGGAATGACAACCTATAGCTATAACAAATGCCATAGAAACTATAACCCCTTGAACTCAAATCTGCACCCAGTCAAAGAAAACCCTTTGCAAGTCTCGACCCAGGTCCTGTCAACTAAAGCATATCCCAATAGCCCACCAAACTATACAGCTCTGGATGTATATTAACCCGATTACTGCAGAAAAGAGTCTAACTCCAAAACTTTAATGACCTAACTCTAAGTGCCAGAAAACCAGAACTCCCTAAAAATTTGATTATGCCCCACAATGAAGTACTCTATGTGCCCAACCTTACAGACCCCTAATTCACTCATTACCAAATGGCAATCAGGCTTCCATACTGACATAACAAAGCTCAATGCTCCCAAATTCAAAACCCTCCTACCTACAATGCTTCCAAAACCATCACTACAAAATTCCTTCAATCATAATTGAAATAGTTCTTGTAGTACTCTCATCTAAACCCTAAGCTAGCATGAAACCTTACCAAACCTACCCAGCCCTATGAACCATATCAGCTCCCTGTCCAAATCATGGAACCTCTACTAACCCAGTAACCTGAACTGATAACTGTAAATGTACCCCAAAAGTTCCATCCAAATCTGACATGCCTGTGTACTTACCATATTAACTTTAGACACTCCATATGAAGGGTAATTTCAATACCAAAATTTACAGTAGTCGACTAGTAATTTCTATCACCTATAAACCCTGTATGGCCTGATGAACTCCTATTCCAATGATCCAAAGAATCTTTCCATAAACAAGCAATACAATAAATCCTTATGCAATCAGTCTAACCCAAATAGTTTAAACAAAGTCATAGTCATCTAAAATGCGACCTTGGCAATCCCTCCAATTGGCTGTATGCAAGACCTTAAACTCGAAGGAAATCTAAGATGCTGAAACTTTAAATACCTCCCTGCCCAATACCTCTCAATTATACCCCACCTTGAGGAAGGTCCCCCACCCGTGTCCTAAAAATCATGCTCCTTAAAATTCCATATCGGAAATCCTGGCACCCATTCCATTTTAGATATAAGAATTAAAATTTAGCTAGCTTACCAGAGGCCTAAACCAGTGACCTCAAAGTACCCCTGATCCTATGATGATTGGACTTCACTCCACCGGTGAAAACCCCAGTCTCCCCTTAAACAATCTCCCTCCCTGAACTACCATGTCTCAACATGCCTCTACTTCAGCTTGCCCCTACCTTATCTTGATAACTCCAACCATGCTGTGTCATCATTAGCACAGGCAGGATAATCTGCTATCCCCTATCCCCTTGTGCTCCACTCCCATAATCAAACATCCCCACAATCAACATCCATTACCTTCCAGAACCATTTCTGACATGGCACAGACCACAACTCATTGTGCCCTCTCCCATCTGTGATCTCACTGTGAACCACTCAAGCGACCGAGACCTCCATTGGAACAGCTTCCATATGTTTCCGAGCTCCCTCCGCTTCGGTCACCAACCAACGTCAACTCAAATTCCATTCTGAAATAAAACAAAAACAGAATAAGTATCTTGACTTTATAATACAAAAACTGAAACAAAACAATTCCCTAAACCCTATAGCTAGAAACACTGCAGCAACACGTTGTCACTATGACCCCCTCCTTTTGATAGTGAATAGTATTCATTCATATTATCCTTCAAATGACCCACAAAAGTATAAATAGCAAACATTTCAGACCCAGCTTTTTATAGTGGTGGCATTCCTCAGGTTCTCAGTCCTAACATGAATTTTAAGAGTCACAGTAAATACAATTAATCTCAGCAACCACTCAAATTAAACCCATACTATCAGCAGCATTTAATCATTTGGGTGAGAGCCTACCTATGAGGCTACAAGTTTCATCTATGTTACCTGGTTGAGATATTTAGCATATGAAACTTGTATCTTTATGAAATAATATCATAAAACAGTTTATATGCATTTACTCCCACTAAACGGATCAAATTCTAATGCAGTTGAGTTTACTACTGTACAAGTTTTAAGGTGAACTCTTTCCATCACCACGCTTGCCAAGACTTACCCCAGCCACAATTTATAAAATGTACTCAAACATGAGGCCAGACTTGCCTCTCTGTGCTGTAAACCTAGAGAAATTGCTAATCATTACCCTGCAGCTTCAATCTTCAATAATTTGCCAATAATTTGTCAGGACACCACCACCAGGGAAACTGGAACAACTATGAAGGAAAATATAAAGTCCAACCATGGGGAAACAAAGGCTCAAAGCATACTTTTTTATATCCCCAAAAATCTAGCTGGTGTGAGGGTGTCAACTATGATCAGGCTGTAACACAAGCCAGTCACTAAACCTCCCAAGCCCTTACTGGAACCATCAGAAAAAGCCCATCAGTACAAGCAGACCACATGCTCCTTCACTACAAACATCCTATGCCAAGTCCACAAACTGCCACCTCACCAACCCATGATGACCTAACCAGAATTAATCTTTCTGTGCAGCCAAGTTAATCTAATCAGTCCCCCACCACCTGCTACCTCCTGCAGGCTTGCGGTCCTCACCACATGCCCAGGATACACCACCATATCTCTCAAGTGTACCTCATTAAAAGGAATTTCCCCTCTCTTGGGGTCTTAAAAGTACCTGTTCCTCGAAGTTCTACCCCTAAAGGGTCTGTCACAAACTCATATCTCCTTCACTTGTGGAGCACCAGCATCATAAAAGCTTGTGCCAAAACTTAACTTTCATTTGCATATAAATAGGATCTACTGGTGTGATAGAAACCGCAGCCATGATCCAACATTAACTGGTGGTATTCCTCCACCCCTCTTGGAGCCCACAAGAGAGAAAGAAAAAAAAACACACAGCAACCAAACCGAACATTCAGGAAAGATTGCATTCAATCTCCATTGCCACCAATTACAGCAACAAGACTCAGTGAAAAAACTATAAGTTATGTACATGAGCAATGGGTAGATGGCCACTTAAGCCATTTCACTGGCTACATTGGTCTGGGTATTCAGAACTCATATGTACAAGCTAGCACAAGACCCCAAAACATTAATACACTTTCCATTCACTTTGTTTCCAGTACATGCTATTTCCTGTCTGCTTTAACTTCTTGCCTTCTCTGATATCCTGGATAATAATTACCAGGTTGAACTTTTTTTTTATTTATTTACAATTTAAAAACGGCATCCATAGTCCAAAACATCACCCAAATGCTGAACACCGACCACCCACCGTACTCACCACATTTAATCGGTTTAATATCTGTATAAAGGTCCAGCCAACCAGTACCTCTCTGAGCATGCGTTAGGCATCACCGTGACATCAAGCAAGGAAACCCAAGAGACTCTGTTCAACAAATTCACAGCTTTTAAACACATTGATCCTTCCAAAGCTCATATCTACTCACCGGGTGGAAGGATAAAAGACCTGACATACCATGGATCCTCTTAGTAAACAGCCAAATCCAAAGTGCTGATTATATATACCGAGGCTGATCCTCCCAATTTACCAAAAACTGTAAAAGTCTGTCACCATCACTAACCCCCCAACTGCTCATGCATTTGAACCCCTTCCCCCTCAACAGTTGCAAGAAATGGCACACACAGTCAGTAAAAGGAGGTAAAGCCCAGGACACACCAGTCAAAAGGGGATCCTTACCAATCGGACACCACAAAAAACTCAAGACCCCACCCAACTCTTCTACCCAAAGGTGCTGATCAGCTCCAAACCAACTGCCTAATGAAAACATATCACCTGGAAATTGAATCTGCAAAGCACTTTACCGACTGAGTGCCTGACAACAAGCACCCACACACACACACACACACACACACACACATGACTGCCATGTCACACCAAGACCAGGGGCATGCCACAAAGTTCACAACAGTCAAATGATCCTAAAGCACCACTCACAACCACATAATTAAACCAACTGTCACAATAAAGAAACCGCTCACATTCCAACTGTTCTTGCTCATGCCTAACTTACCTCTAGTTAACTGCTTTGCCAGTAAGAGGTCTATGTTTCAAAAGTACTTCTACATCTTAACTTCCAAACCATTTGGAGGTTCACAAAGCCGAGAAGAGTTAAACATACCGGTATCGCTTAGAGGACTCAAGGGATCTAAAAGGCTCTCGAGACAGCGAACCGCGAACACCAGCAGTGCCGTATTTTGGACACCCCACTAGCGCACCATCCAGCCTACGCATGTGCAGACTGCCACTCTACCTCAAGCAAGCCTCCCAGACTGAGCCTAAAGCCCGCAAAAAGAAATCTGTGGTTCTTTTAAACTCCATGACTGCTAAAATTCCGTACAACACCCTCACCACCAACGAATGCCATTGCCAACCTCCCAACATCTGATAACAGAGAGATACAGTAAGAAGTAGACTCATACAAATCCCAGGAAAATAATGTACTACTTAGCTGAAATATTTATCATTAGAGACACTAACAAGATAAGCATCCACCCGGCTCAACTAACAGACTATGGAGCCTAACCACAAAGCTACCGGACCTCAATCCCCTGCCAACTGCACTTTGCACAGATGCTGCCACCAGTTTACAGTAGGACTGACCCCAAACACTGAAATAATTTCAAACCCATAGGTCATGATTTATTTATTTTTTTTTTAAAGCTGCCGAAGTGACTACCTCAACCACCTATCCACTCAAGCTTGGTAACCACCTGCCCCGGGATCAAAGCTATGGATCTGTAACCTCCACCCCGACCAGAGAATTCACAGTACCTACCAAGACAGAATAACTAGCTAACTAACTAAATAAATAATACATATCACAGACCACCTGCCACCAACCAATACCCAGAGGCCTACCTTATCTCCTCTTATACCTACAGGTCGTCACGGGCGTACACTGCCTTAGTAGCAAGTTCACACCAAAATGTGATTGCTTACCCTGCTACACTTTGTCTAAACCCCTTAAGCCCCTCCCCACCCTTATCTCATTTCCTTCCAATCATCCATCTCTCCAATTAACCCTTTCATCTCCCCCATCCAACTAGCTCCCACTAATATATCACTCTTGAAAAAGGTCAAATATCAATGCAGCTGTATTTGCCATCATGTATGGTTCAAGATAAAATATTCTGATACCTTGTATGTAGCATGGTTTTGGAATTATTAATGCAAATATGAAGAAGCAATATTATACACCTAGAGGCACAGTAGGAGGTAACTGCAAAAGAAATGCCTGGAGGTGCACTAGGTTCTGAGTTTGACTTGAAGGTGAAACATTTTGACTGCAAATGCAGATATTCTTATTATTCTGTGGGTGATTATACCAAGTAAAAACAATTAAAAAACAAAAGCATAAGTTCTTGCACAGAAATCTCCAAGAACCCAGCCAAAAATTACATGGAAAATTAAGAAACTTGTGTGCAAACATAATTTTAAGCCTTTCTTTTTTCAAGACTCAATGGAAGATACATAAATTACATACAAAAAAGACAAAAAAAAAATCAGCACTCATTTACTTTAATTCATTTCCATAATATTCAATGTCACCAAGAACAGCCTAGCTAAAAGAGCCACCATAATTTTTACAAAACTGTTACTAAATTCCTGTGGTAACTATTTCTATTCTACTCCAGTAACTGTATCCTTTCCTTTTTTATCTGTAATAACACATTGGTTGCATGTCTGCATACTGGGCATGTTTTTATCCTCCGGTAGAATGTCTGTAGCATTAACCATAAAATCAGAAGGCAATACTGGTTCCATATGGACTCACACTGTCAGTGTCTTGGTAAGCAATGGCGAAGATATCCACCCTCATCATCATGTAATTAATTACAGATTAAATGTGTACATTACCATCAGTCAGATGACAAGTGCCTTCCATTGTACAGTCTACATCCGGACAATCACTCATAGGAGCCAGCACTAACAGGACGCTGGGATGCACAGAGGCCTGCTCTTCCCTTTCTATCCAAGAGGCTTTAGCAGCTTTATACCTGTCTTAATAATATACATACAAAGCCTCAATAGTTTGGCAGCGCACGACACCAAACACTTTAGCACCTTTTAGAGTTGCAGAAGCACTGATTTACTGACATGTGGCTAAAGATGTGCAAAACCATGAGATTAAATAAGGTTATACAAAACCTTACCAAATGCCAGAAGACTGACTCACAAATTATGTAAATTAGAATGTCTAAATCCAAGAGTTCAAAACTGAAAAGTTCCAAAAGTTAAAAGACTAATGCAGAATCTGTTCAACTGGTTGCATTAAATAACAATATGTAAAAAAAAACTGATGGTGTAAGTATAGTTGTGTTTTTATATAGTCAATTCAAAAGTATGTCTGTATTTATTTTATGCATGTACAGTACATTTAATCATGGGGTGAGGAAAACTTCAAGGAATATATGCATACTTTGTGAAAAACTAATATTGAAAATCAAAGAAATAAATTACAAAAAAATCAGCACCTATTTACATTAATTCATTTCCATAGTTTTCAGTGTCACCATGAACAGCCTAGCTAAAACAGGTACCATAATTTTTACAGAACCATTATTAAATTCCTGTGGTAAATATTTCTAGTCTACTCCAACTTTGGAAAACTAAATGAAGACAAGATGATTATACTTATTGCAAGAGCAGCAGGGCAATGTACTAAATATTGCCTGCATTGGGGAGTTTGGGCTCAATGTGTAACTGATATTTTTATTACAAAGTCCTACCACTTTGGAAATTAGTACAAAACATCCTGTCTACAAAAGCTAAAATGCCTGTTTTCAAGTGGGGTCAGGGGTTTCAGTGTGAAAATAAAGGAGAATGGGCAAGTTGGGATGCAGAATCTATAAGAAGCTTTGGGGACATACCCATAAGTATGAGCTTTTCTACTTTTCTCTTTCAATGTGATGGCACAGCTGTGCAGTGGTTGTGTTGTCACCTCACAGCAAGAGGTTTTCCAGTTCAATTTTCTGCGGAGTCTGCATGTCCTCCCTGTGTTCGTGTGGGTTTAAGACAGGTGCTCCTGTTTCCACCCACATTTCAAAGGTTCATAAGTTAGTACTAGGCTATCGGCCATAGGGCCTATACAAGCCTAGCCATTACAATTCCCTGGCTATTTCTTCCCACACTATTTACTTCCCAGGACCCCTGTCTAGCAGGGTGACTGATGTGTTCCCGGGGGTGAATTTCCTTTCTCCCATCCAATCATCAAGGTTCCTTTTGAAGAGGACCAAAGAGGTGCTCTGCTTGACATGTATGGGCAGTGTATTCCAGAGTCTGGGGAGTCTCTGGGTCAGGAACCTATTCCTCCAGCATGTTTCATTTTGTTTTGTTTTGTTTATTGTGATGACAAGGTTTAGATCCCTGGAGCATGTGGCTCTGAGGTCTTGGGATTACTTTAAGTGTAGCATGTCCAACTGCTCTGGGTTTGACATGGCCTTGTACGTTAAGCAGAGATTGCCTAGGAGTAGACGATATGCAACAGAGTATAGCTGGAGCTTTTAAAGGCAGTCAGTATAGGGCATCTGCTTTAGGCCTGTGATTCTTTTAGTGAGGTATTTCTGCAGCCTTTCCAGTTGTTGCAGATGTCTTGAGAGGTACATACCAAATGGGGTGTTGTATTCTATAATGGGTCTAATGATGGATGAGTACAGTGGGACAATGACCTCCTTTTTTCTGGATGAAAAGCCCTTAGTGATGAGGTGTGCCACATAGAAGGATTTCCTGACTGTTGTGGCAATGTGGTTATTGAAGGTAAGACCACTGTCCACCTGTGTCCCTAAGTCTCTTATCACACTTTTGGTGTTTAGTGTACTGCCACCTATGTGGTAATTCACAGGTACATGTTTTTCCCCAAAGGGGATAACTACACATTTCTTCGCATTGAGCTTGAGCCCTGGCTCTGGCACCAAGCATCTGTTTCTGTAAGGCCTTTTTGTAGAGTATCCACATCATTTGGGGATTCAATAATGGCTCCCAGTTTGCAGTCATCTGTGAACTTTTTTAGCCAGAGTCCCTTAGACAAAGACATGCATCTGGAGAATTTCTCCCCGAGCCTCCGCTGAAAATTGGCTTTGTTCCAAGTCAGAGTTTCCTGGTAAACAAAATGTTAAATAAATACAAAAAATATGTGTTGTACTTCATTATGTAAATATCTTTATAGAACAGGCAGTTTCAAATTGTATTTTCCATTCTACTGAAAAGAAAAATGTCAAATGCCAACATTAAAGCATTTTTTTGTTACAATATACAGATTTAATATGATTGAACTACATTCAAGTTCTGTTACCGCAAATGTAGCTTGCATTGTTTGCAGTTTTGCATTTTTTCTTGTGAGGTTTTATACATTTTGACATTTGGCCTCATGCTGTCATTTAACTGGCATTTAATTTTACGGCATTTGATAAGGATTTATATTACCCTTATATAAATGCAGAGGTGCTCCTAGGTTATCCTACCTTAATGAAAAGGAGGCCAATGTCCAATATGTACTGCTCTTTAATGCTGAAAAATAGTGCCTCGTATAAGCTGCACTGAGTGCAGAAGATGTGCACATACAACACCTAGTGGTAAGGTTAAGTATTACCAGTCTAAATAGTCAGGGGCAAACATGTGGTGGATCTTGATATATCTATGCCACAACAAGCTGTCATCCAAGGTGAAATGGATATATGGAGTAAGATAACATTTAATCATACAGTGTAGCCATTTCTGAGTGTAGTGTGAGCATATGAGATAGGTTAAGGGCCACTCACCATACTGTACTTTCTGATGTTCTGAACCAAACTAGCAATAGTTCGATGTCACCCCCCCCCCCCGCCTTCAGAAATAGTAAACATTTTGTTGATAGTCACAGATTCAGGTATGCTACCACCTGTGGCTGCACAATAATCCTGGTTATCCCAGCTTTCCACTATGCCTTGACATGCATCTCACCAAGTTATCAATGGCATGTCTACACTCTATACAAATGAACAACAAACTCAGCCACATGCTAAGTGATATTCTCCAACCGTCAAACTTTTACTTCTTTACAACCAGCCGTACTCCAGGAGACTTGTCACATGGTCTTGCAGAACCTGGATCAAGACAACATTTTGTCTATTATGTTGTAGTTTTTACACTCTGTATTAGACCGATAATGAACTTTGCATATAACCAAATACCAGGATTGGAGGTTTTCTACCCATACCTGCACTAAAAAAGATGTTTTGCCCAGCTGCACTATTCCAGTAAACAAATTCTAATAAATAAATAAATTGATGGCTGCCGCCACCATCTCGAGCCAAAGTGGAGCCCAGGGGAGATGTAGCAGACCTATGTGTCCTTAATATGAACTGTTATTCACTAATCCAGTACTGTATGCTCCACAATAGCTGCTGCTAGCAGTGATCATGACAGCATGGTTCATGTAATACCAATGGTCTACACATTCACTTGCTTACTATGCATCAAATGAGACATACACATCACAGATGCAGTACTGCCATAGAAAAGGCATGTGTGTTCACTCAAGATGTCATGCAGAATTGTATCTGCAGAGTGAATCAGACCAATAAAACACAACATACAGAGAAAACACACAGCTACTCAATTATGCAAGTGGTCAGAACCATGAACTTAAAACAAAAACTCAGTTATATAGCTACTGGAAACCAGAGATGTAAATATAAATAATCTTAAATTAATTATATTACCATTACATTGGTATTAGTCTCCTCAGCTTTTTATTCAAACCACTGCACAGGAAACAGAAACTCTTCACTGTTTCACTTTGTTGCAGCACCCAAACTGAACTTAATCAACTGCTGAGGGAACAAATAATTATGTCAAGCAAAAAAAAAAAGAAACCTTGTCCCCTACATACCCTCACACCTATACTGACTAATTCCTTGCCTGCACAACTTCTGCAAAAGGGAAATTTCCTGTACAATGCAAAAGTTGACTAAATGACAAATGACAACAGTAATACATTTTTAAAAAGAGAAATTGATTAAGCAGGCTTCAAATAAACACCTGATAAATGAGGTTTGGTAACAAACCAAGTTGTCCTGGGACATCTTCAGAAGGGGTTAGGCTGATATATTAATGGGAGTTAAGTGGGTGGGGGAGGTGAAAGGGTTAAATAGAGAGAGGGATGATTGGGAGGAAATGAGATAATGGTGGTGAGGAGCTTAAGGGGTTTAGACAAGTGTAGTTGGGTAAGTAATCACATTTTGGTATGAACTTGCTAAGGCAAGCAGAACATCCAAGATGACCTGTAGGTATTGAACTTGGCAGGTAGGCCTGGGTTAGTTATGGAACTGGAGTGGTTTAACATAATTTTACATGGTTTGGTTAAGATGTGTGGCTTTCTGGTGCTGGTGGTTGTTCTTGGGAAGGGGTTGTGGGGATTACACACGGGTTATATCTCCCAACTATAGCCTACATAGCTGTTGGAGTGCCCAGATTTCTTGCTGATAGGGTGGCCTGAGTGAGTGGCTGGATGTCAGGACTAAGTGTTTTATGTTTGCTGGCGGGGTGGAAGTAAGTGGGTGTTTTTTACTGCTCTGATGCTGAGCTTTGTCCATGATTCAGGGCTTGGAGGTGTGCGGTGGGTTTTGTGGGTTGCAGTCTTTGTCGGGATATCTGTTTATGATCGCATGCTGCCTTTTGGATTGCTGCTGTTTCTTGTTCCAAGGTGCATAGCGGTTTTGAGATTATGTTCAGTGGATGGTTTGTTACATTCGTCGGCAATGGGTCAGGATTTGGGGTGGGTTGCTTGCTCATTGTGGTTCTGTGGGTCGGTTTCCAGCGAGTCTCATTGTTGTTGTTTTTGTGCCACGAGGCACTCCCATGTAATTGTAGCTGGCCGGTCAAACCCTCTTCATGGGCTTGAGGGTTTCTCAGTGACGTCTGCCTCTGTGCATGCGTGGAAGAGTGCTGACATTCGTCAAATTACAGAGGACAGAAAACACGAAGTAATAACCGATATAGGAGCTCCAGTTAATATATCCTTTAGAAAATGCAAAGCATGCTATTGGAAAGTTTAAAAGGAGCATACTTAAAATCTGCCTGGATTTTGGTCATTTACCCCACCCCACCCCCACTTTGGTGTAGCTGTTTAGCGTTGTTTAGACTGCTTACACTAAGAGGTTGAGAGTTATGTACAGCTTGAAGAGGATCAGATGGATCTGAAAATTATCTGCTTTTCTTCATATGGCACACCTCTCAGGCTGCCAGTGAATACAAAGATCTAACTAACCTGATTGGTAAGGTATCATTAATTTCAGTTGTGGTTGGCGTTTAGTTACTGAAGAGGCGGGTAGTGTGATGCCAAGTGGAAGAACTGTAGACTGTACTTTAATGAGTGACAGAATAGTGATGAACAGGAAATCTGAGGGCTGTTGCTCATCATAGTGAGCGGTACAATAATGGTAGGGGTAATTTTAAGGGTGTTGTAGTCACACCTCTCAACTGTACAGATTTGCGCTGGTTGTCCAGATTTTGCCTGATGTGTTTGGTCTAATTTTCTGGAATTGTGGTTTTCTGGTTAATTATTAGCACATTGGCAAAGGCTAAAGTTAGGAATTAATGATAGACATTTGAGCTTAGTACTTCATACCCTTCAAAAATCCATGCTAATAGATAGTCTGTTAGTCTATCAATTTTCTAAGTTGTAAGAGCAATATTTAAGCATTGCCCCTATATTTTGGGCCTTTGTCCCACTTTTGCTGATGGCTTTGTCCAGACTGCAGGCTTTAAGAGTTTGAGAGTTATGGTTGTGTTGTAGGGGGGCATTGGTTTCTCAAGGTTTGCTTCTAGCTGCTGAGAGTCCCTGGGTTGCTCTTGGCTCCGCTCCACTGCTCTACGGTTGGTTACTTAAGTTACATATACTATTGGGTATGGTTTAGGTTACATCTGAGGTGAGAAATGGTTTTCTGTGGTTTCACTGACCCATGGGGGATGCAGCAGGTCCTTTTTTGATACTGGCTGGGATTCATCTTTATCAGATGTTTGGAGGTGATCCTTGTTTTCGCATTGCTGTATTTCTTCAGCGGTTGAGGTGGAACGATGATTAAAGTTTAAAAAAAAAAAGTGTGAATCAGTCAGGGTTCACACCACATGATCTGTTAGCCAGGGTTCATACTACACACTCACAGATACATATGCCCCTGTGGTCAATGAGCAATTACACTCCACATGTCATATCGTTTTAGTCTGGCTGGTTGCGGTGGGCTACTTTGTATCCCAATTTGTGAGTGCATCTGTTGGGGTATAGCAGTGGCTGGTTGTGCTGCAGTTGGAATAGCTCTCTGAGGGGCAACAGTGGAGGGGTGCTAAGAAGGAGCTTAGAAGCTGTGGTACAGATTACACCCTCCCTCCCTTTTTTGTTGACGGTTTGGTGGGGACTTTGGTTATGTTAGTTGGGGTAGGTGGAGCAGAGCGACAGGCTTGCCTTCTTTTGTTCCCCCTCCAGTGTGTGGAGGTTTATTCCAAGGATTTGTGGAAAGGAAATGAGCAGCTGGAGGAAGTTTGCTGAATAGGTAAGCAAACAGAGGTAAGGATGCTGCTTATTTGGTTGGTAATTTGGTAATTGATGAATGGTTTATGAAGTGAGATGGGACGCTACTTCATAAGTAAAGTAAGCGAGCAAAGGTATGGACACTGCTTACCAGGCAGGATGAGCAGTTACGCTGTCCTGATTAACATTACAAGGATGTTTATGCTGTGTTTAGAATCAACTATACTATGTCCAGTTATAAATAAAATTGGTAATCATAGTTATGGAAGTTTAATAAAGGTCGTCAAATGTCATTCGGTGTGATGTGTTTATTGAAGGGGACCGGGACAAATGGAGAATTCACCCATGTAATCTGATCCCATGTATTAGTGCATAATGATTCATCATGAACTCCATAACAGAGTTAAAAAAAATACAAAAATCTAATATTTCATATGAACTTGCTCCCAGTTGTATAATTATGGAACTATGTATTATTGTTTACAGAGAAGGCATTCAGTAAATTTTGTCCTGAATTCCGGAAAATATACCTAAATAAATCTGATGATGTAAAAAGTGCTGACAATTATCAAGAAGCATGTAAAACTCCATTTAATAAGGCATGCATAATGCAACTGCTTCCAAGATGCAGGCTAGATCTCTAACACCGCAATTTCTAAATTTAGCTCAAACATGCTACACGGTTACATTTAACCTACATACAGGATAGCTACATTCTTCTTTTTTATTTGCACTACCTTTAGTTTTCTTTTTGTACAAAGTTTAACTACTAAAGTTACTACTTCTTGACTTTTCCATGCATACTTTTCCTCTATATTTTTCCTTGTAGTTTACAATGTCTTTACTCCAATCTTTTATAGATTGTGACATGCTATCCTGCACCTATGTATGTCTATCACTGCTTCATTGGTATACGTTCTTAAGTTTGATTTTACTGGTTTTTCACTGCACAAAGAATTTCTGTAATTTTCTTGTGTATTATTTTATGCACACAGTATATAATTAAGATCTCTCTATGTATTTTTTAAAGAATGCACTGCTTTGCCATTCATCTTTTATTTTTCATGTTTTTGTTTTAAAATGCAGCAGTCAACCTTTCATGTATGTTTTTATTGTGTTTATGTCTTGTGGCCTGGATTGTGGCTGAAAATAATCTTTTGGACTAGTTAATTTATCCAGCTAAAAATGTAAATAAAATAAATAAATAACAAATACATGGCAAACTAAAGTACAGCAGCCAGTACTACATTGTTTCTCTTGAGCATTCCAAAAACAAAAAGTAGCCCCTCATTCTTGCTGCAGCTTTGTGTACTTATGCATGTATGTATTGTATATATGTGTTAAAAAAAAAAATATATATATATATATATATATATATATATATTTGACTTGATTAAATGGACAATGTGCCAACATCCAGTACATCGAAGTCATAATGTCAAAGTCACAATCATCAACACATTTTACACTTATTGTGTGGATTACCTACGAGCAGACTAAACAAAAGGCAAGTGTATTTGCAGGGTGGCAAGCCTGTCTGTGCTCCCACAACCCTTGTTAATTATATATGCTAACTCTGAGATAGCATAATCCCTAGGGAAAAGAAATATTACCTTACCTTGGGATTGTTGATCTTGCATACCTGTCAACCTCATGTCTGCATCGACCAGTGGTGTCAGTCTCCTAGGTGTCGGCATTCTCTCATTTGGCAGGATGCCCGATGTCCATATCTATACACAGAGGTGCCATTAGTTTGGTTGTTCATAGGTAGGTACTAAGCTATTGGCCCTAGGGCCTATATAAGCCTAGCCAAAAAGGTACCCTAGCTTTCGCCACCCAAGAAAATTATTTTCCTGTGCTCCTGTCGAGCAGAGCCACAGAGGTGATCCCTGGGGTGAATTTCCTATTTCCCATCCAATTATCAAAAATTTTCTTGAAGAGTGCTAATGAGGAACTTTTTTCGATATAGATAGGTAGTTTTTTTCCAGAGTATGGGACAGGAATCTATCCATCCAGCATGTTCTGTTTATTGTAGTGACAAGGTTTAGGTCCCTAGAGCATGTGGCTTGGAGGGATTGGGATTTCTTTAAGTGGAGCATGTCCATCAGCTCTGGGTTTGACATAGCTTTGTATGTGAGGCAGAGACCGCCTCTGAGTAGGCGATATGCGACAGAGTAAAGCTGGAGTTTTTTGAGACAGTCTGCATGGGGCATCTGTTTGAGGCTGGTAATTCTCCATGTGAGATATTTCTGCAGCCTTTCCAGTTATTGCAAATGTCTTGTAAGGTACATACCAAAAGGGTGTTGTACTCTATAATGGGTCTAATGAGTGACGAGTAGAGAGGAATAATGACCTCTTTTTTCCTGGATGAGAAACCTTTTGTGATGAGGTGTGCCATGTAGAAGGATTTCCTGACTAGTGTGGTGATGTGATTATCAAAGGATAGACTACTGTCCACCTGTGTCCCAAGGTCTCTTATCACACTTTTGGTGTTAAGTAGACTACCACCTATGTGGTAGCTCATGGGTACAGAGTTTTTACCAAAGGGGATGACAATGCACTTTTTGGCATTGATCTTGAGGCCATGGCTTTGACACTAGGCATCTGTCTCCGTGAGGCACTTTTTTAGGATGTCCACATTGTTAGGAGTTTCGATTATGGCTCCTAGTTTGCAGTCATCTGTGAACTTCATTAGCCTGTACTTCAGAAAAGTAGATGACAAACAGGAGATGACCTAGGACTGAACCCCGTGGTACTCCACTTGTCACTGGTCTGAAGTCAGATTTGGAGTCTGCTACTTTCACAGTGTGGGTTCTGTCAGTGAGCCAGTTGGCAACCCATCTTATGACATAGGGATTTATACCTACTTTAGTGAGTTTATCTATAATTCCAGACTGGGGTATGGTGTCAAAAGCCTTGACGAGATATAGATAGGCTCTGTGAACCACCTTACCCTCCTCTATGGCTTTGGTGACCACTTCAAAGTAGTCCATCAGGTTTAGGAGACATGATCTGCCTTTTACAAACCCGAAATGGGTGGGGTCCAGAGTTTGGAGATTACCAATGTGTTTGTGTATAAGATCCATGATGATACGTTCCATGGCCTAGCAGACCAGGCTCATTAGGCTAATGGGGCGGTAGTTCCAGGGGTCCGTGGTGGCTCCCCCTTTGTGGAGTGGGATAACCATTGCTGTGTGTCATTCAGTGGGCACAAAGCCTGAGCTGAGGCTATGATTGAACATGGTGCTTACGTGGGGTGCCAGTTCATTCTGCATTTCATGTAGAACACAGCCTGGGATGCTGTCAGGTCCCATGGATGCTATGTTCTAGGATTTGGAGAGTGCGTGTTTTACTTGTGCAGCCGTGATTACAGGAACTCTGCATTCTTCCGGTATAGAGATGGGCCCTTTAGTGGGTGAAAGGGGGGTAAAGTTAGCACTGAACCTATCTGCCAGTATTTTGGCAATATCAGTTGGTTCTGTATATTTAGTGCCATTGTGCTGTAATTCAGAGCAGATCTTAGAGTTGCCATTGAGATTCTTGACATTGCTATAGGATGCTTTGTGGTTGTCTTTAGAACCAGTGGTGATTTTGTTTTTGTAACTAGCTTTGGAGGATTTTATGAGGGATCTCAGCTTCTTACTGAGGCTGACCAGGGAGTTCCTCCAATCATGGGATTTTACTCTTTTTCGCAACAGTTTCTTTCTTCTGCTGTAGAGTTTGTTTAGGCAGGGGACCACCAGATTGGCTTCCTTTTTTTGGAGGACAGCATCTTGGTTCTGTTAAGGATAGCATGATTCATGCATTCGTGTAAGTGCTTATAAAGTGCATTTGTGTAGGATTCAGCAGTCGTACCTCGATTGTCCATCTGCATGGGTGTCGAGAAGCTTGCCACTTCTGTCTTAAGAAGTGTGAAATTGGCTTATGAGAAATTTTTTACGGTGGTTTCCCTAATAAGGGGTGGGGGCTGGATGTGGATGTCTAGGTTGATTAGCTTGTGTTCAGATCTGACCAACAAGGAATTGACCACTGGTGTGGAACACCGGCCACCCATGTTGGTAATGACCAGGTCTAGGATATTGCTGCCCCTGGTGGGGTTGTGGATAAGGTGATCCAAGGCATTGGAATTTATGGATTCCAGAAAACTTTGAGGAAAATAGTTGGTACATGAGTAGTTTTCCCAGTTAATGGTGGGGTAGTTGAAATTGCCCATTATTAGGGTGTTGGGTTGTACCCTAATATTTTCCGGTGTATCAAGAAATGAGGAATGGGAATCCTGGGGCATGGTGGGGGATCTGTAGCAAGTTACAGTTTGGACTGAGGTCTTGCCCAGAGTTAGTTGCACTTGGATAATCTCGGATGCATTATGCTGAGCAACTAGCCTGGAGGTGTGGATATCCTTAATGAATATGGCCACGCCTCCGCCTTTAGTGTTTCGGTCCAGGTTAGGTGGCCGAAAGGTGTGGTATGAATTATAGCCTGGTAATGCAGTGGTGCTCTCTGGAGCCTTGAACCAGGTCTCTGTCACTGCACAGATGTCGATGTTCTCCATTTTAAGGAGTGCCTCAAGTGAATGCATTTTGAGGTTTAGACTTCTAGCATTGAGTAGCATTACCCTCAGACTTTGCTTGCTTGTACCTGTTAAGGTGGTAAATTTATCATTTGAACCTTGCCTAAAAAAGGCACTATAGGGGTGGCAAGAGCCTTAGTCAGTATCCGGAATCCCAAGGGTGACAAGTGCAGGCCATCTCTGGCAAAGCATCGTGGTCTGTCAATCGTGTCATCCCAGACAGACAGATACTGGATCCCTTAAGAATTACACCAGAAGCTTAGCCAATTGTTAAAGTCAATCATTTTTTCCTTGTACTGTGCTATAATTCTGGGTGATGGCAGGATGCTACTCAGGGCTAGGGTAATACCTTGCCTGGGTCACAAGATCGGAGAGCTCCTCCATGTCACTTTTCATGTAGTTCAGGGAGGTATATCTCAGGTCATTCACACCAACATGGACAATGACAGAGTCATATTTGTACTTGTTGTGGAGTGACCTGAGTGTGTGCATTATGTGGTGGATCCTGGCACCCAACAGGCAGCTGATAGAAATTTTCTCCTTGTTTAGCCTGGTGAGTGGAACATCAGTGTGCCTGACTATAGAGTCACCTATGACTAGAGTGTTGGGTACGTTGTTATGCCTTATGGGCTGTGATTGAATGGCACACTGAGTTTGTGGGCTATGTGTCATTTGGGTTGTGTTGGGGGGGACATTGCTTGTGTTTCTGATTTGGAGGTCTCTGTTGCTTGAGCAGATTTTTATAGAGAGCCTCTGTGAATGTAGGTGTGTGTTTCATGTTTCTATGTGTGTGTTTTAGTGGTGTAGGTTTTGAGGGACTCTGTGATGAGTGTGGTGTAAGTGTTTACCTTCTCCTCTTGACTGTCTAGTCCAGTCTTTGGTGAAGAGTGCTTTGCTTCCAGTTTGGCTATATAAGTGCATCTCTCACAGGTTGTAGTGTTCAGTGGTAGGAGGAGAGGGTTGTCTGTGTACATGAGGCAATTGCTGCATTGCCTCATGATGCCCAAATTCATCAGGTAGACAGGTGAAAACACCAGGAGCTGACCCTTAGACATGCCTGGATAAGTGCTTATTTACTAAGTACTAAAAACTGTTTTCCTCTAGACAAGTGAGGAAAGTTGAGTGCTATAGTAATTTGTAGTTTATTTAGTGCTTACAACGAGCTCTGAACAAGTGCTGAGCTCAAAGAAACAGATTTTAGTGCTAAAACTAAAAAACTGGCTCATTCTAAGGGGAAATTTGAAGAGCAGGCTTTATGGCACTGGGAATAGTTTTACCCTAGCTAAGCGGCGATGCATAAAGTGTATATATTTTTTTAATATAACAGTAGCAAATGAGCAAACTGATTTAAACAAATTAACCAATAAAAAGCTAAAAACGGAGCCCTGTTCCAGCAGTCTTCGATCAGACAAGTTCTAACTGCACAGCCACTAGGTGCAGGAGAACCTTCTCCAAAAAAAGATCGTCTGGATTAGTGCTCAAGTTGTACAAAGTTAGATTGAACAGATCTGAATTTAGTCTATGCTGCAGCAAACCAGGCATACCAATTTCAGAAAGCAACAGTCCAAATAAGCAGGCACAATAAGCCTTTAACTAGAAACTCCCAGCTCAGAAGTGCAGAATCTACCCTCTCCTCCCACAAGAGTGCAGACCACACCTTCTTAATGTAAAATAACTTGCCCAAAGCCCAAGTGCTTAAACCAGAACTAATACAGTTTTAGAATAACAGACACCAAGCCTTCAATCAGCAACTCCCAACTTAGAAGGATGTAAACTAACTGTCCTTCCACAACAGTGCAGACCACAAACCTTCTTAATGTAAAACAACAGGTCTGTAGCTCAAGTGCTTCAACCAAAGGCTTAGAATAACAGTTACAATTTAATCAGGCTACTAACAAGCAGTAATAAATGCAGCAGAATAAATGCAATTAAGTACTTTTAAGAACAAGTAGCAAAAGCAAAATAAAGTAGGAAGAAACACAAATACAGTAAAAGCAGTTGAATAAAGTGCAATTTTTATATACCAATAGAAAATGAGCAAACTGATTAAAACAAATTGCCCAATTAACCAGTAAAAAAGCTCAAAACTGAGCCCTGTTCCAGCAGTCTTCAATCAGACAAGTTCTAACTGCACACTCCTGCCACTAGGGTGCAGGGGAAACTTCTCCAAAAGAGATGGTCTGGATTACTGCTCAAGTTATACAAACAAAACTAGATTCAGGATGTGTGACTCTAGTCTATGCTGCAGCAACCAAGGTGCACTAATTTCAGAAAGAAACAGTTCACAATAAGCCTTTAACCAAAAATTCCCAGCTCAGAAGGGCAGAATCTAGCCTCTCCTCCCACAAGAGTGCAGACTGCAAACCTTCTTAATGAAAAATAACTGGCCTGAAGCCCAAGTGCTTTAACCATAACTAATACACTTTTAGAATAACAGACACTGAGCCTTCAATCAGCAATTCCCAAATTAAAAGGATGTAAGCTACCTGTCCTGCCACAACAGTGCAGACCACAAACCTTCTTAATGTAAAACATCTGGTCTGGAGCCTAAGTGCTTAAACCAAAAGGCTTAGAGTAACAGTTACAATTTAATCAGGCTACTACCAAACAGTAATAAATGGAGCAGAATAAATACAATTTAGTACTTTTAAGAAGAGGCAAAAGCAAAATAAAGTGCATTTTTTAAGTGCAAGGAGAGAGGAAGAAGGAGCAGAAGAAACATTCAAGGTTAAGAACCTAAATGGGTTGGCCTTCTCACATGCTCTCTCTGTATTAAGTAGAGTGAACACCAGACTGGGAGGGGTGTCCCAGATCAAATTTATAGTAGGGACGGGCAAATGCAACACCACCACAAGAATAGGGTGGGGGGAGAGGGGAGAAAAAACAGTTTCAGGACAGATGAGAAACAGAAAACAATAATTCCGTTCCAAGTTGCAGCATGTACATTGCACTAGCACTTGTAAAACACCAAGCACAATAAAATGTCTCCAAACCACTTTATTCGTTAAAAAGTGCCAGTGCTTATTCCCTTTCCATTATTTATACAATACATTTTTATTTCCATATAAAATTTGGAAAGGAGATTTACAAGAATTAAATGGTTTTAAGGATTATTTAAATACCAGAAGTAGTTATCTCAAATTTACCTTTAATATTGTGGAAAAATCTATTTCCTATTTGGACACCTGCATCACCGTGGAAAATGGAAAATTTAAATCTAAAATTTATAGAAAGGAAACTTTTAGTAAATGCTACCTTGAGTATTCTAGTTGTCATCCTTTCAGCCAAAAAAGGAGTATAATAAAAGGACAATGTATACGGGTGGCTAGGATGACCTCTGAATTTTCTGATTTGATAGTAGAATTAGATTTCATAGGGGGACTGTTCATAAAGAGGGGGTACCCCCTTGGTTCGGTGACAGATATTGTTGAATATGTTAAGAAGGAGTGGGGGAAGAAATATAAACCTTTAATAGGGAGTGGGTCCTTGAATAAAGGTTGTGGTAGTACGGACATGAATACAGACAACCCCTGTGAGTTCACAAGGGCATGTATATTACAATATGCTCCTTACAGTTCCGATATTAAGAATATTATTTCAAGAAATTGGAATATTCTAAAAACTGATAAGAACATTTTTAAGATTGTGGGTGTAAAACCCAACTTTGTGTCAAGGAATGGTAATAATATGAAGAAGGAATTAGAAAAGAAAAAAGTAAGGAGAAATATCAAGGAAGTGTTGAGGGGTACTACAAAATGTGGTGCATGTAATCAGTGTAGGTATATTATTAATGTGCCCCTACTTAATTTGGAGGACATTAACAAAACAGAGGTCAAATTTCAGAAGGGCAATTGTAGAACACAACATCTAGTGTATTTAGCAAAATGCACAAAGTGCCCTTGTTTTTACATAGGGAAGACTGACAGATGTCTGAGGCAGAGAATATATGACCACTGTTATTGTATTAATAAAAAAGATGTAAATAACGCCCTATGGAGACATTTGGATGGGAACAATATATGTGACACTTTCCATTTTGGTATTCTGGAAATAGAGGTAACCCCAGTGGTGGTAGTATTAAGAAGAAGCTAGGAGAGTCGGAGGCTAGATGGCAAATTAAAGTGAATGCCTCAGTACTCCCTGGTATTAATGACCACATATCCATAAAACCTATTTTGGAAAATTTATGTTAGAAAACCGTATGAGATGGTTTCCTCTTGAACTGTGTGGTTATTGTTCTACAAAATAATCACTTTTGTTCACTATCATTATCTGGATGAAGGTTGCATATAGAAATGAACGCACTGGAAGGATTTTATAGTTAGGATGTACATATTTTAATGTGTGGATAGCATAAGGATGAGTTACTTAATAAGGATTTTATATGGAAATAAAAATGTATTGTATAAATAATGGAAAGGGAATAAGCACTGGCATTTTAAAGTTTAAATATGAAGTAATCCAATTTTGATTGGCTGAAGGTTATATATAAGCTGTCAGCATTTTAAATTGTGTGTTCTGATGAAGTCTATACTATTAGATGAAAGCGATTAACATTTTGTTTTTTTAATGAATAAAGTGGTTTGGAGACATTTTATTGTGCTTGGTGTTTTACAAGTGCTAGTGCAATGTACATGCTGCAACTTGGAACGGAATTCTTGTGTTGATTTTACTGGGTTAGCCATTTCCAGCTTTGTTTCTGTTTATAAAACAGAAAACAATGCCAGAAAATATATTAAATAATTCAGTCAGGCAGAATTAAGACAGTGCAGAACTCTGAAAGGTTAAAATGCCAAGCAATATACTTATCAAGCAGCGATATATTTCTAGATTGTTTGAGAATCACACTGCAGCCAGAACACCTGGAGTTTCCAACAGTACATGCAACACTAAATCTTGTGCAAGCATTTTTTTAATTAATATTTTTAATAATTTACATTGGTGGCAAAAGGGATCAAATTATATTACAGCTGAACTTCAGCAGTTCAACTTTAATATTTTTCAAGAGTTGTTCTCTTTCACTAGGGTTATGCAACCTTGGAGTTAGCATATTTAATTTCTAAATTGTAATCAGATGAAATATTCAATGTGTTTTCTGTTGATCAAAGAGCAATTAAAAACAAGCAGAATCACACACACATAATACTGTGTGTGTGTGTGTGTGTGTGTGTGTGTGTGTGTGTGTGTGTGTGTGTGTGTGTGTGTGTGTGTGTGCGCGAGAGTGTCCATGTGTGCATATTAACTCCAAGATTGCTCAAGACCAGGGAATGTTGGGAAAAGACACATTCCTAATTCCTGTTGTACTGTGCTCTTGCACACAAAAAGCCCTTGCCATATTTAGTGTGCTGTGTATTCAATCAGTCTTAACACAGCTTGGCATGTTTGATGCGCTGTATGTATTTGTAAAGAGGTTCATTGACACTTGGAATATATAGGATGTTTAGTAGGTTAGTGTGTGTATGTCTGTTATCTGAATATATGGAAAGGGTGTATATTTAATAGCAGAAGTGGCACAGTAAGAAGTATAGATTATTCCAGTATCATTCCCACCTTCCTATGATTTCCTGTTATGTAGTGTTTTAAATAACCGAGATAAATAGGTAAATAGGATTAAGAGCTCAAATCCACACTGTATAGAATAAATTATATAAGATAATTATGCAAGCAATCTAGATTTCACTTTAATAGATTAAAAAATTGAAAGCATGGCAACTTGTAAGAAGCAGAAAATAGAAAGTAACAGTAAGAGTCGGCCAACGGCATTTACCTTCATGCAGTTACAATTTCATTTCAAACAGCCAGCCTTAAATAACAAAGGGAAGGTGTTCTTACTGGTCTGGGTTTGGCTGTTTGTCCAGAGAGCTAGCACAGTTGGCTGGAGTAAATCAAAGTGAAAAATCAGTTGATATAGACCCACCTTGGTGGCAGGTATTAGTTGATGTCCTATTGCAAGATCAACACCTTGTGGACGAAGTCTTCCTTTTTTTCTTTTCAATGTAAGATGCTGATGACAACTTGAAAACAATCATAGCATTGATATGGCAACAGCTGAAACAAGTCCCACTTCTTGTTTGGTACACCTCATATATATTTACTACAGAATGCATCTGATTAAAGCAATCTGGGCACATCAGACATCATGTTGGTGTTCCTGCCACAGACAGTGCTCCAGCAGTGCAAGGCTTCAGGGCCTTCTACACAGTTAGACCATCAGCAAAGACAGGGACAAAAGGTGGAGGAGTCTCAGTCTGTATTAGCAAAAAGCATAGCTCTACATTGGTTAAACAGGACGATGCTCTGGAATTCATCCATATACGAATCAGCACAAAGTCCCATAGCATATCCTAGCAAGCTATATGTCACCTTCTATTTCTCTAGAATTCCACAGCTTATACATAGACCTATTGGAGACACCATCAAAACAAATACCCTATTCATGGGAGACTAACTACTCCCTCTATAGACTGGAAACATACACTGCCTCATACTCACAGGCATAACAATTCCTGGACTTTATTAACACAAATCCCAAATCCCCGTGACCCGATAGTACACATACCTACCAGAGTACTGAACCTGGTAATGTCCAGTATGGGAGAGTGCTACAACCCCACATGGCATCACATCCTCACTGGTGAATTCGGACCACAAAGCTGTTTCTTTTGAAATAAAAATCAACTCAGTAACCCCAACAAACTCTGTAACAGTTAGGAACTGTTCCAAAACAAACTACAACTTATTTATTTATAGTTTGCCAAAATGCAGTGCCCCTCCTACAACAGAGTTCACAGCAACCTATGCAAAATTGTTCAGAGAGACCCTGTACAAACATGTAACAAAGCTGCTGAACCTATTAGAAGTAAGCCCAAAACAAACTAAAAAAACACACTAGTGGAATCCTAGCCTTAATAGGGTATATATCAAAAGGAAAAAAATATGGCTAAAAAGGTTTCAACCTTCTGTTACCTAAGAAGTTCAGTTGTGAGTGTTCTGCCATTTCACACTGAGCTAATCGATGGAAGGACACTGAGGAAACTCGGACCTATAATATATGACATTAAGTATCCTGTTTTTTGTTTATTTTGTTCTTTATTTCTTTGTTATTTATAGCACATTGTGTACTGTGTATTTTTCTAGCTAGTTTCACTGTGTGTGAGGTATTAACTGGAAACTGTCCACTTTTATTAAGCATCTGTTGGGTTGTTTGTTTCTGATAACTTGTTGCAGTTAAACTCTTTTTCTAGAGGCTCCTTTAGCTGTTTAAAACTTTCATTTAAAGGCTCACTGCTGCTTTTCAGCTGTGAGAAACATTTCTGCAGTTTGTTCTAAGTAGTGGGGATATTTGTAGCATTTCCATATTCAGGCTTGTATTTGGGCCTAGTGTTTGCGGAGGCTGTGTGTCTGAGCACATATTCAGGGACATCTTGGTTTAGCCGAAGCCATCAGGCATTTCAGTGAGAGAGAATTGTTTGAGGTCATTGGCTGGCTGAGGTCACCTGGACTACAGCTTAGACTAAGCACCTCATTGGTTCTTTTGAGATTTCTTTCTTAAAAGCTGTCTCAGGTTTCAACGTTCTGTTACCTAAGAAGTTCTGTTGTGAAAAAAAAAATGTTATCTGCTTTTACTGTATTTGTGTTTCTTCCTACTTTATTTTGCTTTTGCGTCATCTTAAAAGTACTCAATTGTATTCATTACTGCTTGGTGTAACTCATTCTAAACCTTTTAGTTTAAGCACTTGGGCTTCAGACCAGTTATTTTACATTAAGAAGGTATGTGGTCTACAATGTAGTGGCAGAACAGGTAGCTTACATCCTTCTAAGCTGGGAACTGCTGATTGAGGGCTCAGTGTCTGTTATTCTAAAAGTGTATTCATTCTGGTTTAAGCACTTGGGCTTCAGGCCAGTTATTTTACATTAAGAGGGTTCGTGGTCTGCACTCTTGTGGGAGGAGAGGCTGGACTCTGCCCTTCTGAGCTGGGAATTTCTGATTAAAGGCTTATAGTGCCTGCATATTTGAACTGCTTCTTACTGAAATTGGTACACCTTGTTTGCTGTAGCATAGACTAGATCCAGGCCTGCTGAATCTAGCTTTGTTTGTATAACTTGAGCACTAATCCAGGCATTCTTTAAAGTATTCAATTGTATTTATTACTGCTTGGTAGTAACTTGATTAAAGTGTAGCTATCATTCTAAGTCTTTTGGATTAAGCACTTGGGCTTCAGACCAGTTGTTTTACATTAGGAAGGTTTATGGCCTGCACTGTGGTGGCAGGACAGGTAGCTTACATCCTTCTAAGTTAGAAACTGCTGATTGAGGGCTCAGTGTCTGTTATTCTAAAAGTGTATTAGTTCTGATTTAAGCACTTGGGCTTCAGGCCAATTATTTTACATTAAGAAGGTTCGTGGTCTGCACTCTTGTGGGAGGAGAGGCTGGACTCTGCCCTTCTGAGCTGGGAATTTCTGGTTAAAGGCTTGTAGTGCCTGCATATTTGAACTGTTTCTTACTGAAATTGGTACACCTTGTTTGCTGTAGCATAGACTAGATCCAGGCCTGCTGAATCTAGCTTTGTTTGTATGCTTGTTGTTTCTTTGCTTGTTATTTCCCTGAAACATTAATTCCACCTAAAATGCGGCTTTTCAGCGCTTCTGTGGATCCCTAGTGATATCTGCATTGCTTACTGTACTTATTTCCTTGTTTCACTTGAAAGAAAGTTACTGTTTGTCATTTTTGCATTTAAGTTACCTGTAACACATTGCATTTTAGTTACCTGGCACTTGCTCACTAAAGAAATTATATAAGTCAGCACTAAAAAATTAAAAGCACTACACCCTCACAAACTCCCCTTGAGTACCTTGTTCCGCATTGGCCCTTTTTTTCAATTATAAAGGAATTCCCAATACTATTCTAGCATGTCCAAAGTTCAGTTGTCAATCTCCTCTCTGGTTCAGCTGGTGAATCTGGGAATCTTGAGGCAATGTTACAACTGCCTCATGTACACAGACAATCCTCTCCTCCTCCCAACAAATTCCAACACATGTGAGAGATGCAACCATATAGCCAAAACTAGAGGCTAAGCTCTCTCAACTCAGTAGTGGCGTAACCAGTCAGGAGGAGAAGGAAACCACACTCACTACAATTCCAGTCTCACATAGACCTACCACGACAGCAAACCAAACACATAAACACACAAAAACATACTTGGAGGCTCTAAATAAAAATCTGCCTAAGCAGCAGAGACCTCCAAAGCAGACACCCAAGCAACCGCTACCCTAAAACAAAACACATGCAACACATAGCTCACAAAGCCAGTGTGCTGAACAGTCACAGCCCTTAAGGCTAAACAACACACCTGATACACTTGTAATAGGTGACTCTATAGTCAGGCACACTGACGTCCCGCTCACCAGGCTGAACAAGGAGAAGGTCATGGTGAGCTGCCTGTCGGATGCTAGGATCCACCACATAACACAAGCATTCAGGTCACTCCAAGGCAAGTACAAATATGACTCAGTCATTGTCCATTCTGGTGTGAATGACCTGAGACGTACCTCCCTGGACTACATGAAAAGAGACATAGAGGAGCACTCTGAGCATGTGGCCCAGGCCGGTATGACCCTGACCTTGAGTAGCATCTTACCCTCACCAAGAATGATGCCACAATATGAAGACAAGATGATCAATTTCAACAATTGGTTTAAGTATTGGTGTCATTCAAAGGGGATCCAATGCCTGTCAGCCTGGGATGACATGCTCGACAAGCCACGATGCTTCGCTAGGGACGGCTTGCACCTGTCACCCCTGGGCTTTCGGATATTGGCAAAGGCTCTTGCTACCCCCATAGTGCCTGTTTTAGGCAAGGCTCAAAAAACAAACCCACCTCCATAGGTATGACAAGGGATAAGAAACTAAGAGTAATGCTACTCAATGCCAGAAGTCTAAACCTCAAGATGCATGCACTCGAAACTCTCCTTAGCATGGAGAACATCGATATCTGTGCAGTAACAGAAACCTGGTTCAAGGCTCCCAAGAGCACCCCAGCACTACCAGGTTATACCTCATACCATGCTTTTCGGCCCCAAAACTTGGACCAAACCACAAAAGGAGGGGGAATATCAATATTCGTCAAAGATACCCACACCTCCAGATTGGTGGCACAGCATGAAGCATCAGAGACTATCCATGTGCAACTAACAGTGGGTAAAACTGCCTTCCAGTTTATAGCCTGCTACAGACCACCCTCCCAAACCCAGGAACCCCACTAGGCCTTCCTGAGAACACTGGAAAATATGAAGTTCTCTCCAAACACCATTATACTGGGCAACTTCAACTACCCAAACATAGACTGGGAGCATTACTCTAGCTCCAACACCCTATCCCAAAGGTTCCTAGAATTTATAAACTCAAATGCCATGGAACAACTTGTTACCACTCCCACAAGAGGGAAAAACATACTGGACCTGATCATCACCAACATGGGGACTCTATGCTCCAGACCAGAAGTGTATCCCTCACTGGTAAGATCAGACCATAAACTAATCTCACTGGATATTCACATCCCGACCCCACCCCCTACCCAGAAAACCACAGTGAAAAACTTCTCTAAAGCAAATTTCACACTCCTCAAAACCGAGGTGGAATTCTTCAAAGCCCCCGGGCCTGTGAAAAATACGGCCCAGACCACAGAATGCTTTAGAAACGCATTCTATGAACACCTTCAGGAATGCATGGATCATGCAATCCCAAATAAAACCAAGACCCAATCCTCCAAAGGCAGACGTCCTGTCTGGTGGACCCCAGCCATAAACAAACTATACAATAGAAGGAGGAAGCTACTACATGATAGAGCAAAATCCCAAAAAGGGAAGGCATCTCTGATCAGTATTAGCAAAAAACTATGGGCACTCATAAAATCATCTAAGGCCAGCTTCGAGAGAAAAATTGCACAGGACACTAAGGTTAATCACAAGGCTTTCTTTAGTTATGTTAGGAACCTGGGTGGGAATTCCCAGATATATTCAGAATTAGTCCAAAATGACAAAAAATACACCGAACCCACAGACATTGCCAACATCCTAGCTGACAGGTTCAGTGCAAACCCCCCCTCCCCACCAAAAGGGCAAATATCTATCCCAGCAGAGTGCTGCCCCCTGACATCTCAGATGCTCAGGTAAGAACCACCCTCTCCAAAGCAAAAAACACAGCATCAATGGGACCAGATGGTGTCCCGGGCTGCGTCCTACATGAACTCCAAGAAGAGCTAAACCCAAACATAAAACTACTGTTCAATCTCAGCCTTACTACAGGATATGTACCCAAAGATTGGCGTACAGCAACAGTGGTCCCTCTCCACAAAGGTGGTGCCTCAACGGATCCTGGAAACTATCGCCCCATAAGCCTGACTAGCTTGGACTGCAAAGCTATAGAAAGGATCATCATGGACCTCATAAATAAAGATATTGGGGACCTACAGTCACTGGATCCTACCCAGTTCAGCTTTGGTTAAGGGCAGATCCTGCCTCTTAAACCTGGTTGATTTCTTTGAAACAGTCACCAAGACCATTGACGAGGGGAAGGTGGTCCACACAGCCTACCTGGAACTCGCAAAAGCCTTTGATACATTACCCCACTCGGGCATTATAGATAAGCTCACCAGCTTAAATATAAACTCCTATGTCACTAGATGGGTTGCAAACTGGCTCAAGGACAGAACCCACATGGTTAGAATTGCTGGAGCCATGTCAGACTCCAAACCAGTTACAAGTGGCATCCCACTAGGCTCAGTCCTGGGACTTCTCTTGTTTAGTATATATTTCTCGGAGGTACAGGCCAACATGGAAGGACTGTGGCTGACCAAGTTCGCAGATGACTGCAAACTGGGCGCCATAATCGACTCTCCAACCGACACAAGAATCCTCCAAAAGGGCCTCATAGAAACAGACAACTAGTGCCAGAGCCATGGCCTCAAGCTAAATGCCAAAAAGTGTATAGTCATCCCCTTTGACAAAAACAAAGTGCCCATAAATTACCACATATGTGGTAATCCACTAAGTACAGAAGAAGTAATTAGGGACCTGGGGACCCAATTTGTTAGCAATCTCTCATTTGACAACCACGTGGCCAAAGTGGTTAGAAAAACATTTTATATAGCCCACCTAATCATGAAGGGATTCACATCTAGATCAGGGGAAGTCATCGTATCTCTTTACTCATCCCTCATCAGGCCCATAATTGAGTACAATGCCCCTTTTGGGATGTACCTTACCAGACACCTGCAGCAACTGGAAAGACCCCAAAAGTACCTCATCAAGAGGATCAAAGGGCTCAAACAGATGCCATATGCTGCCCGGTTAAAGAAACTCCAGCTCTACTCAGTGGCATACCACCTGCTCAGAGGCGATCTGTGCCTGATGTATAAAGCCATGTCCAACCCGGAATTAATGGACATGCTGCACCTCAGAAAATCCAAATCCCATCGAGCTACGCGCTCGAGAGACTTGAACCTCAGCATTGAAATAAATAGGACATGCTGGAGGGATAGATTCATAACCCAGAGGCTCCCTTTACTCTGGAATAAAATCCCAGTCCAGGTTAGGCAGAGTCCCTCATTGACTGTCTTCAAGAGGAATCTTGATAAGTGAATGGGAGATTGTAGGCTTACCCCGGGTATCACTTCTGTGTCACTGTTAGACAGAGGCACAGTATACTAACCTCGAAAAAAGGCATATCAAAATTAATTTAAAATGGGTGGCGAAAGTCAAACACACTCTGGCTAGGCTTATAAATGCCCTAGGGCAGATAGCCTAGTATGAACCTATGAACTCAAAGAACAACTCTCATAATTATAGGAGCTCTCTAATTCAACTAAACAGGAAACTAAGAGGACTAATTAAGTCCAACAAGGTCAATTATGATGTCAAGTTAGCCTCACAAGCTAAAGACAACCATAAGTCCTTCTACAGTTATGTACAAAACTTCAAAGCAGCACATACCAAACTACTGAATTAGTGGTCAGTAGTGCCACCTTCACTAAGCAGAACAATATAGCAAATTTGCTGGCTGACAAATTCAGCTCAGACTTCATCCCTGAACTCTTGTCCTGTCTCCCCCAAAATGCTTGCAAGCATAGCCCTCCCAACTACTAACAGGGAGCAGATCCTGATGGCACTCACTATGACAAAATACACAGCATCAGTCGGCCTCAGCAATATCCCTGGATGCCTCCTAAATAGCGTGAAAGATGACCTTTCAGGACCAGTTCAGTCACTTTTCAACTATGCCCCACAAGCTTTGGACCATGAGAATGGAGGACTGCAATGGTCATACCACTTTACAAGGTTGGACCATCAAATGACCCCAGAAATTACAGACCTTTTATTCTGACTAGTCTGATATGCAAACCCATGGAACGAATTATTATGGAAATGATCCAAGACACAGTCAACCTTCAAACAATGGACCCAATCCAATTTGGCTTCGTTCAGGGAAGGTTATGCCTGATATTCCTGGTGGACTTCTCTGTGAAGGTCACCAAGGCAATGGAGGAGGGGAAAATGGTGCATACTACCTACCTGGACTTGTCTAAGGTATTTGATAGAACAACCCACTCAAGTATAGTGGGCAAACTCACCAAACTGGGCAAAAACCCCTACATAACTCACTAGACTGCTACCCGGATCAGGAAGTCAGGACTGGTAGTACCACCTCCACTAAGAGACGGTCAACAGTGGGATACCTCAGGGGTCTGTGCTGGGACCACTCCTATTTGACATCTACTTCTCAGTGAAAAAGCTTATGTCATGGGCCTTTGACTAACCTAGTTCACAGATGACTGCAAATTGGAAGCTAACATAAATTCCCCAATGACACATACATCTTACAAGCGGGTCTAACACAGAAAAATGACTAGTGCCAAAGTCAGAGACTAAAACTCAATGCAATGAAATGTATTATAGCACTTTTTGGGAAAACTGCTACTGAGGTTAATTACTCCATCAATAAGAAATTACAAGTTGACCAGGTACAGTAGTCAGGGATCTGGGAACATATTTAGACAGTAATATGGCCTTTGACCAACATGTGGCCAAGGTAGTAACAAAATTGTTCTAAGCTGCCCAACTTATAAGTAATAGCAAGGTATCCAGGTCCAAGGAAATCATAATGCCACTTTATTTGGCCCTTATCAGACTGATCATTGAGTATAATGCCCCCTTCCACATGTATCTGACCAGACATATGCAACAATTGGAACACCCACAAAGGTTGCTTACCAGGAGAATCCAGGGTATAAGCACATTGTCCTATATCGATTGATTTAAAGCCCTACCTCTATAGTCTGTCTCCTACAGGTTACTTAGAGCTAATCTATGCCTGGCATACAAGGCATCATTGGATCCCACTCTGATAGACCTTTTGCACATCTGGAAAATGAACAGTGTCAGAACCACTAGATCCAAGGACATGTTGGTAAGACAGATACATGTCTCAGAGAATCCCCATGCTCTGGAAAAGGCTCCCCATCCGTGTGAAGCAGAGCCTATCCCTAACCCTATATAAGTGTAACCTTGACCATTGGATAGAAAATCAGAAATGCACCCCTAGTCTGGCTCCCATGTCTGTGATAGATAGATGCAGACAGTAATGTCAAAACTAACACCTCCTGCAGACACAGAGAAACACATTACTTCTAGAAACTTCCTAACTAATATAACCCCTCCTAATAAATGCCCATGATACATTCGGACACAAATGGAATGGATGGGTAGGTTTATAAAGGCCTTGGTGGTCATTAGTCTAGTATATACCTATGATCCTGCCCTCTAGCAATTTATGTATATTTAATGCAAAATTGCAGCCAAAGTTGCGATTTCTCGGAACTGTGCAGCAGCTTCCACACTGTTGCATTAGATTGCTGCACCACCACGGTTCCTGCTTAGCAGCATAACTGACTTTTTTTTTTTTTGTAGATGCCCATAATAGGGAATTGCAAGTACAACATATGTACGAAAATATTTTATCAGAAGTCCATAGCTATTTAAACAGCCAGTATATTTTGGTCTGGACATAATTTCACTCTTTTGCTGGTTCACTTGTGGTATTTTAATTTTATTTATGTTTTAACTGAGTAACAGCGCTAAAACTGGCAGTGAAATGATTAATTATATAGCACTGACATAAATATTCTTTCTGGAAAATGAACATCCAAGAATTATGAGCAAAAATGTTGTTGGAAAGACAAAGTAATATTGTATGATAACTATAAGAATCAATCAGAGAAAGTTAGAAAGAATTAGGGAGATAGACTGCATAAGCAATTCACAAAGAAACAATGGGAGGATATATGTTTGTCTCCCAAATATGCAGCAAAATCTGGAAGATTTAGGATTTTTCCTTGGAAATGTTTACACAGATATTTTTATGCTGCAAGTAGACTCCAGATAATTTTTCCTCAGGTAGATAGAAAATGTTGGAGGTGTGACAGGGAAGAAAGAGGTAATTGGAAACATATTTTCTGGGAGTGCAGTAATTTTTAGGACTCCCAGAAGGATGAACTGTCTTAGATGCTGGATGGCAGATTGGTGTGACAAGGGAGATGATTTTTCTGAGCTATAATCCAGAAACAGAACGGCCTAGACATGGTAAAGCCTTGCTGTCTCTAATTATGGTGGCTGTCAAAATAATTACTAGAAAATGGAAATCAAAATCTAAACCAATTATATTAGGAGTAGTAAATATAGTAACAGAGATAATCAACTGGAATTGAGATCTTTAGAAAAAGGTAGGAGCCAACTATATAGGAAAAATGGAAGTGTGGGAACAATATATACAGGGGAGGAATGAGGTTTAAAAGAAGACAGGACTTAAATGAGCTATGTAATGTATGACTCTAAATGACTGGGTAGATTATAAGTGATGCATAATGTTTGCAGGTGGGAGTGTGCCAGTATGATCTGTGACATAAAATGCTTGCAACTAGAATTATGTCGGTGTGGTTTGTTTTCATTTATATAAATGTATGACTGCATATGTCATAAGTGAAGGTTTAATAAAGATGTTTCCTTTTTAAAAAAGGGGGGTAGGAATTGAATAATTTATGTAATATTGCTTAGTTTATATGATGTATAGCACTATATGTAAACCATAATATTTGTTAATTTCAGCTTAATACAGTTTCATTAGTTTTATTATAAATGTAAATGTGCCTGTGTCACAAATGATAATTAAATAAAGGTGTTTAATAATAATAATAAAAAAATACAAAGTGCAAATTCTGCTGTGTTTTTTCTACTTCATGTCACCTCCCAGACTAACAGTACCAGCACTGGTTAAAGAGACTTTAGATTACTGCCTCATCTAAAGGACAAAACGTTTCATTAATCCAACTATACCTTATGCTGCGTTCAGACTGAGATGTGGGACCTGAGTACCAGAATGGGGCTAGAGATTATAACCATCTGGTTCATGCATGCCACACTGTAAGTGATGAGAGCAGCAGGAGGAGAAAGAAGGCTTAACATCTGATGCAGGGTACCAATAATGTCTGTAAGAATGCACGATGCCTATTCAGTCGTATCCAGATACTCACCATTTTTTTCTTTTTGTTCATTACTGTTTATTCATTAATCTGCCTGCCTGCATCAATCGTTGTATTGCAGTAATATATGAAATGTAATGTCTGCTACCTCACAGAATGTGCACTGACATACCGACGTCAGTGCAGCATGTGTGTGCACATGCTTCTATATGAGCACTCAGCTGTGGAATGTCATGTTGGTGTGCAAAATTCTTTTTTATCAACAGCTTCTTAAGGTAGTCCTGGCGGTGCTGTAGTTGTAGGGAAATAATGGCACTTCTCCAGGAAAATTCAAGCTGCTGTTTGACTGCTAAGCCTGACCTCTGACCCCTGTTTGTCTGTGGGCAGATGAGTGGCTCATTGATCTTGAATCACCTGTGTCAATGTTAACTCTTTTTCTCAGGGTCTGTAAACTTAGGACACACTAAAAATGTTGGAAAATAACTGCTGACAAAAAGTTCCACAGTGACAGTCATTTTAACCATTGTGTGTCCCTTGAATGCAATATGTTCACACATGTGATGCCCCACCACTGGGCCAGTAATCATGGAGCCTGAATCCTCACCAATGGCACCAGTGGGAGACATACACTGGGATGGTGACAAGTACATGCACACTATTTCCAGATGCAGCTCTCTTCATCAAGTGCAATTTCCCTTAAGAGCACACAGAGACCACAGTCAGTGTGGGGCTGGTTTCTCCCTCCTTTCTCCAGATCCCCAATAAGACTCCCCACTGGCACAGCAGTAGAGCTGAGATCTCAGCTGAGTGACCAAACCAAGACCTCCAGCACTTTCTCTGTCTAACCAGTGCTTTGTGTCCCTGCCCAAGTAGCTGACACACACACTCACACACTCACACACACACACACACACACACAGACACACACACACACACACACACACACACACACACACACACACACCTGGTAAAGTCTGGCACAGGTTTACGAACTATGCTCCCTTCCGCCCAGACTTAAGGTAGTTATCACTGCCACCAGTCACTCCTTATCAGCTACGTTAAGGCCCTTAACAAAGGGTGTCCAATCTTACTGTGTAATGGTAATATCAATACAAATGGTAATTTAACCAAGAGCAAGGCTATTAGGAGTGGCCCACAGTGTCACCAAATAAACATGCAAGTACTCTCAGAACTTAAATATCCCTACAAAGATCAGCCACAATGAAAGATTTAAATATATTTAATAAATACAAGAACAAGATGATACAAAATATATATTTACAGTGACATGAGAGTTCAAAATCACAGGAAACGTTTAAAACAACATTGCAGGACAGTCTCAAAGAAAAAAAAATATCTAAGCTAAGCTTTGCTATAATTCTGACTATATCTAAGAGAATTATTCTGTTCCCTAGAAACATACTTCATCAGAGCAAGCCAGATGTGTTGAATGGATCTTCTCTAGTTGTTGCCGTCAGGTAAAATTCAGAATACAGAATGCTGTATCTCACTCTTATTGACTTCTTAAATTAATGTCTTAAATATTAAAGCTGGGATAGCTTGCAGAATGACATCATTTCTTGTCATCTGACTCTATCCCAGGTAAACCCCCCACTGCTTGGAATCTGCCAGTATTTAGCATCTACCTGTAAAAATACATAGACAAAGGCTTTTCCTCAGATCTTCGATAGATGCTGGAAGTCATAAAGCAATAAAACACTTCCACACAATACAGAACATTGCCTAGTTTTAGACATTGTCTCTCCTTGCTGCCATAAAGTAATTTAATTGCAGCAATTTTTCTGAAATTTACCAGATTGAGGTTAACCTCCTGTATCCCAGTTTCCACTGTTAGAATATATACATTTATACAGTTAAAATAGCACGTGTATATTTCTGTTCTTTTCCAATAGGGCACACCGTGGATCCATTTTTAAGCTCAGTACTTTATAAATTATCTTTATAACACATGTCTATAGAAACATAGTTTGATATACATATGACATACAGTTCTAATACATTTGTAACACAGGCATCTTACATAAAGCATGTTGACATTCACAAATGACACATAACCATTCACAAAATTCCAGACAGCTGTGCTGGCAGCATCTCACTTTGTCACACTTCTATATAAATCATGTTGTTATTCACAAATGACATATCATTATTTATAAAATGCCAGATAGTTGGGCTGGCAGTATCCCCCTTTTTCACAACACATGTATACCTTTGTTATGACCTATTGTGGAAGATAATGCTGCAGATACCTAGCAGTGCTGCTCATTCAAGAAAACCACCATGATGTTATGCTATAGTAAGCAAATCAGATAAATATAAATAAAATAGCTTCACTGTATGGAGGCAGGGAGACATAAGCTGACTTATAAAGATTCATCATAACTGGGGTTAGAGTGAGCCCTTGTATAATTATGATTGCAGTATTGAGTAATCATTAGATTTTAGATGACAGCCATGAAAACAAAGGACAAATCAGAAAAAAACAAATTGCAAGTTGGTAACAGCAAATGTTAAAAATCAGGTAAATATCACAAAATATACAAAACATACAAAAAGTCCAATAAATCAAAAATGTTAAATTATAGTTTAGTAGGGGAAAAGCCACACTTACCTTATAATGTTGGACTCATTGGCCTTTATCACCCCTACTTAAGTATTCATACTGCAATGTTACATAGACTTGGAGAATAAAGAAATGGTCTGTCTTTGCTCAGAACCTTAGTCTACACTAGGGACTCTAGAAGAAGATTTGTTACAATCAGGAAATGTTTGCTTCTGCAGTTACATCTAATTTGAGCTTCCATACATTTAGTCTTTGTAGCTTGTTATTTTGTAATTTGGTCACATATTTATATGTTTTTTGGCTGTCAAACTGTTACCATCTAGCCCAGAACACCCAACATTAAGGCTTACCACACCCCTCAAGGATGGTAGCACAAATCAGACTGCAGAGAATTTGTGAATGCACATTCAAATGTCAAAGTTAGCTGGGTGCTGCAATGCTAAAATGCAGGACTGATTTATTCGATATGTGGGGAAATGGCTGAATGACAATAACCTAATCAGTACCTATGAACCTATTGGACTTCTGCATATAGTTGTCAATAATATGTTATGATATAGAAAAGAAGTAAAACTAAGCTTGCTTACTTAAAAAGAAAAAAAAATCCTTGAAAATAAAGGTGGGGCAGTAGTAGTATAGGGCAGGTGTGAGTACAATAAAGGTGGGTGATATTTGTATGGGATAAGTGTAAGTATAATAAAGAGGCAGAAAGACAACTGTCTTTTATACGATTTTATAATAAATTAAGCTTGGACTTCACAAGACATTTTAAAGTGTAAATAGATATAAATACATCTGTTTTCTGGAGAAAATTGATTTATTAATAGGCGTGATCAGGAAGTTGGAACATTGCTTGTATATAAAAGTTAGAAATGTAGCACTGAAAAAGCCTATTGAAAGGCAAAATCATGGTACACTGTTGCTGATGTTTTACATTAAAGGAGTACTATATTTGCTGAGTACTGGAAGCTTGTTTTTGAAACTACATATATATATATATATATATATATATATATATATATATATATACATATATATATATATATATATATATATACACACACACACACACACACACACACATATATATATATATATATATATATATAGGGTCTATATTAGATAATCAAACTTTCAAAAGTTCGACTGACATATGGTCGACACCATATGATCGAATATTTGAAAGTTTGAACATTTTAATGGAGATCTCCATACAGCGTGGAATGGGAAAATTTCCCTTTTCTGCACTGTAGAGTAATCTCAGAGTTGGTATATTTAAAGAGTGCTTAAAACGTTCAGGTAGGTTATTTGTGTAGTTTATTTTTTTATTAGATTTTTCAAACTTTTAAAAGTTCGATCATATGGTGTCAACCATATGACAGTCGAACGTTTGAAAGTTCAATTATCTAATATAGACCCTATATATATATATATATATATATATATATATATATATATATATATATAAACACACCATAAAAGCAACTAGGTTTCTAAGTAAAAAACAGAAAATGAAAAATGAAAGGAGTTTTGACAAACAACACTTATTCCAAAATGGATGCAATAAAATAAACCAAAAGCAAGCATGACTTTGGTGCACAGAATCCTGCACACTTAAGAAGGGAACTTTATTAACTCTATAGTTGCATTGTACTGAATAAAAGCCAAACTCCCCCAATGCAGGGAACAGAATAATCAAAAAATACACTCCCTTATGTCATTCATTGCCGTATTCACAACATCCTAAGAATGCCTATGACATAAATTTCACTAATGAAACCACACATCTGCCACAATGACAAATCTTATCCACTAATGCTACATCATGCTTCATTCCACAGTCATTCTGGAAGAAATCAACCTGGTCAACATTGCCAAATCTGAACAGTTTGTCACTAGTTCCTAGTGTTAACATTCTTTGATACTGAATTCTTTTCATTTTTAAAATACAGTGATGTGGAATGGCTTTCAAAGCTCTTCAAAATAACATCTTAGCTAAAAATAGATACCAGTGAATGCTGAAAACATGTTAAAACTTGTGGAATACAAAATGTATATGGTGGTTATTCTTATTTATCTTATTTATGTATTTGTTTGTTTAATGATTAATAATGAAAATTGTTTATTCTTTCTTTTCCATGCCATGCATGGTTGTTAAGAATACAATGTTTACCCCTCAATTTCCACAGTAATAAAGACATTACTTCAAGCCCAACATACCACTGATACTAATATGCAAAACTGAACATTCAGACATTGCATAAGGTATTTAAAAGATTTATTTATATTTATTTATTTGACATTTGTTGACTGGGAAAGTCTGACTAGTGCAGAGTCTATTTTCAGCAGAGGCAAGACCCAGAGACAGAAACAAGATGTTAACAGATGTGCAACTTGAGTGCATACCATGATGATTGAAGTGAGGTGGGGCATCTTCCTGCAAGGCAAAATGCCTTCATAAAGCAAAAGTACTTTCTTCCTGTTTGATTTCTGATGTTATTTCCCATTCTGATTTTTTTATCTGCATTTTCTAAGTCATATTGTGGCCTGTTTGACATCAGTAAAGAACGAAGCACTGAAGTCCACAGAACTACAATGAATCAAGCCTTAAGGTGCAGGTGACCTTTACTGATTTGCAAATATATCAGAGCATTATTTTTGTCTGCTAGAATGCTAAAGATACATGTTTATGTTATAGTGTCTTCATTCCCTATATTTAATTACTCCTTAAAAACACATAGGAGTTCTACAAAAAAAGCATCTATCTACACAATGTTTTATTGTTTATTAATAAAACAGGTTGAAGAGCTACATAGGTTGTATATTTCTGGACAGCTGATAGAAACTTAGGTCAGATATGACACTAAAACGTTATAAGAAATTTAAAATATGCATCAGAGAAGAAATGTGAAGGAACACCAAGATATGTAAAACAGTAAGTCAACACTTTACAACAAATATTTTATTAGAAATTATTTTGTTCAATACTGGTTAATTCATTGTTCCAGAAATCAAATGTTTCTGCAAGTGAATCAGATGTGCTATATTTAAGATATGAAGGATCCGTTTAAATGCATTTGTCAGGAACTCCTAATAGGCAGACTGAGGTGATATCCCTTGAAGACATGACAAAACATGCACATATGATATTTTTGCTGGTAAAGTCATATACCGCTGTTTGAATGTCGGCATAAGTGTAAAACTTGGACTACTCCAGGTAACACAATCTAGTATGACACTATATAAAGGAATCTAATTAATTTGCAGCATCATTTACACTAAATATGTAGCTTTCAGATTTATAATTACCAAAAACTGTTTTCCTTACACTGTGCCTTCTAAGTTGGTCCAAGCACAAGTGTAGTAAATTCAGGTTCTCTGACTACGCCATTGTTAGTAATCAATGGTTACATTACAAAGCCTTTATCTTTTTTTCATAGAAGCACTTCAGTAGCAATTTATATAATAAAAAACAGCCTTCTCCCCAATCATTCAGTGCAAAGGTAACAGTTTTATTCTGGGTGATGTCCTTGTTCATGCTTAAGGAGAGAGAACATTTATCAGGACGAGTGACACAATTAATTTGAGGTCATGGCTTCAAGCCTAAATGATGCCCTTTTTCTGTCCTTTGTTATTAATTTATGAAACCCAATGAAGGCATATTGCATCACTGATAGTTAAATACTTCCAGACAGCTTTGTCCTCTAGTCTCTCTGTCAAAAAAAGGTTTAAAAAAAATCTGAAATGCATAGCATAATAGAAACTATTTTTTTTTTTAAAGAAGAGGCACAGTGCAATTCCCAGGAACATGCAGACACACAGAATGAGTTGGTTTTTGCAAACAGAAAAAATAAAGCCCTAACAATGCTTCATAGCATTACAACAAAAATAAAATGTGACTAGAACATTAGTGCCACCCATTTCATATATTTGAAACAGTTTGAAATCACGGTGGTAAGCTTATTGTTTACCACTGACTATGTGCTGGTTCATACTGATGGATAATTAGAGACAGTGGTATTTAGAGAGGATGGAGATGTTTTGTATGTGTGTCAGCCTGCTGCTTCATACACATCAATAGTTTTATTGAATATGAGCATTAGGCTCTGAGTATCTACAATTGAAAG